>NW_026902314.1:0-14636 GCF_033783945.1 Neopsephotus bourkii | reverse complement strand
ACTGAGCTCCAGTTTAAACCCAGTTCCAGCCCAGTTCAAACCCAGTTCAAACCCAGTTTAAACCCATCTCAAACCCAGTTCCAGCCCAGTTCCAGCCCAGTTCCAGCCCAGTTTAAGCCCGGTTCCAGCCCAGTTTAAGCCCGGTTCCAGCCCAGCTTAAGCCCGGTTCCAGCCCAGTTCCAGCCCGGTTCCAGCCCCGTTCCAGCCCAGTTCCATCCCAGTTTAAACCCGGTTATAGCCCAGTTGAAGCCCGGTTCCAGGCGCTCACCTTCTGTGCCCCCGAGAAGGCGTGGTAGAAGCAGGACACGTAGGTCATGATGGCCTTCTCGTCCGGCCGCAGCGTGCCCACGATGTCTGCGGGGACAGCAATGGGGCTCAGACCCACAGAGACCCACAGCGAGCAATGGGGCTCAGCCCCACATAGAGAGAGAGCAATGGGGCTCAGACCCACAGCGAGCAATGGGGCTCAGCCCCACATAGAGACAGCAATGGGGCTGAGCCCCACAGAGACCCACAAAGAGCAATGGGGCTGAGCCCCACATGGCCCCACACTGCACAGCCTAGGATATGGGATGGTCCTCCTTGGGTTGAGGTCCTCCTTAAGACCCCCATGGCCAAGAGGTGGCCACCACGATGGCTCTTCCATAGTGGCCAATGGGGCCACCTCCAAGCTTGGAGTCCTCCTTAAGGCCCCCATGGCCAAGAGGTGGCCACCATGGTGGCTCTTCCATAGTGGCCAATGGAGCCACCTCCAAGCTTGGAGTCCTCCTTAAGACCTCTATGGCCAAGAAGTGGCCACCACGATGGCTCCTCCATAGTGGCCAATGGGGCCACCTCCATGACCCCATATCCATGCTTGGACCTTCTTGGGTCGAGGTCCTCCTTAAGACCCCCATGGCCAAGAGGTGGCCACCACGATGGCTCCTCCATAGTGGCCAATGGGGCCACCTCCATGACCCCATATCCATGCTTGGACCTTCTTGGGTCGAGGTCCTCCTTAAGACTCCCATGGCCAAGAGGTGGCCACCACGATGGCTCCTCCATAGTGGCCAATGGGGCCACCTCCATGACCCCATCTCCATGCTGGGACCTCCCTAAGCCCCCCATTGGCCCAGAGGCGCCCCCGGGTGCCCCCATTGGCCTCACCCTCAGCATCGAGCATCTTGGGGATGTCCAGGAACTTCTCGGCCACCTCGAAGGCGTTGTTGAGGTTGGTGACGGGGTCGTCCTGGGGGGAGAGGGGTTGGAGGGGGGTCGGCGTTCCCGGTATTCATTCCCAGTATTCCCAGTATTCATTCCCAGTATTCCCAGTATTCATTCCCAGTATTCATTCATTCCCAGTATTCATTCATTCCCAGTATTCATTCATTCCCAGTATTCCCAGCATTCATTCCCAGTATTCATTCCCAGTATTCCCAGTATTCCCAGTATTCCCAGTGTTCCCAGTATTCCCAGTATTCCCAGTATTCCCAGTATTCCCAGTATTCCCAGTATTCCCAGTACTCATTCCCAGTATCCATTCCCAGTATTCCCAGTATCCATTCCCAGTATTCTCAGTATTCATTCCCAGTATTCCCACTATCCATTCCCAGTATTCCCAGTATCCATTCCCAGTATTCCCAGTATCCATTCCCAGTATTCCCAGTACTCATTCCCAGTATTCCCAGTATCCATTCCCGGCGCCGTCCCCACCTTGCGGAGCTTCTCGTACTCGATGAGCTCCGGGCGGTGCCGGTGGATGAGGGCGTTGAAGGCCAGCCCGTCCTTCCAGCTGCGGGGGCAGAGCAGGGCTCGGAGACCGGTACCCCGGTATCCCAGCATCCCCGTATCCCAGTATCCCCATATCCCAGCATCCCAGCATCCCCGTATCCCAGTATCCCCATATCCAAGCATCCCCATATCCCAGCATCCCAGTATCCCCGTATCCCATCATCCCCGCATCCCAGCATCCCAGTATCCCAGCATCCTCATATCCCAGCATCCCAGTATCCCAGCATCCCGGTATCCCAGCATCCCGGTATCCCAGCATCCCCGTATCCCAGCATCCCAACATCCCAGTATCCCGGTATCCTGGCATCCCAGTATCCTGGCAACCCGGCATCCCGGTATCCCAGCATCCCGGTACCCCAGCATCCCAGTATCCCAGCATCCCAACATCCCGGTATCCCAGCATCCCGGTACCCCAGCATCCCAGTATCCCGGCATCCCAACATCCCGGTATCCCAGCATCCCAGTATCCAAGCATCCCGGTATTACAGCATCCCGGTATCCCAGCATCCCCATATCCCAGCATCCTGGTATCCCAGCATCCCAGTATCCCATCATCCCAGCATCATGGTATCCCAGCATCCCCGTATCCCAGCATCCCCATATCCTAATCCCAGCATCCCCGTATCCCAGCATCCAGGGAGGCCGGGATTCCAATGGGAAGAGATGGAGGGGAATGAGGAGGGAATTCCTCTGGGATCAATGGGGAGGCTTTGGATGAGGCTGGAAGCAACGGGGGCTGGACCCTTCCCACCCATCCCATCCCATCAATCCCAGTTGCTCCCTTCCCACCCATCCCATCCCATCAATCCCAGTTGCTCCCTTCCCATCCATCCCATCCCATCCCATCAATCCCAGTTATCCCAGTACCTGATATGGAAGTTCTGGACATTGACGTTCTTATAGGGCGCCGTCTTCCGTTGGCACCATAGCAACAGCCCCTCCTTGGCCGAGGTCTCTGCGAGGGACATCCCATAAGGCACCGGATCCCGTCGGATCCCATTGGATCCCACTGGATCCCACTGGATCTGCACCCCTACCTTCCACGGAGATGTCCTGGATGGCGAAGCGGAGGATGATGGTCCAGATCATCCCCAGCGTCATCTTGGCGTTCCCATCCACGATCTCTGCCAAAGGAAACCGGGATGGATTGGGATGGGGGGAGGATCCCAATGGATCCCAATGGATCCCGGTATTCCATAGGGAATGGTGCTGGATGGGATGGGGATTGAGGGAAGGGCGTGGAAGGGATTGGGGAGAGGGGCTTTGGGGATGGGATGGGGAGGAAGGGATCCGATGGGATGGGGAGAGGAGGAAGGGATCCAATGGGATGGGGAGGAAGGGAGCCAATGGGATGAGGAGGAAGGGATCCAATGGGATGGGGAGAGGAGGAAGGGATCCAATGGGATGAGCAGGAAGGGATCCAATGGGATGGGGAGAGGAGGAAGGGATCCAATGGGATGAGCAGGAAGGGATCCAATGGGATGAGGAGGGAGGGTTAAAATGGGATGGGGAGGAAGGGATCCAATGGGATGGGGAGAGGAGGAAGGGATACAATGGGATGGGGAGAGGAGGAAGGGATCCAATGGGATGGGGAGGAAGGGAGCCAATGGGATGAGGAGGAAGGGATCCAACGGGATGAGGATGGGCCCTATGGGATGGGATGGGCTCTATGGGATGGGATGGGCCCTATGGCATGGGATGGGATGGACCCTATGGGATGGGATGGGCCCCATGGAGGCTGGAGGTGGCCAAGGTCCAGGTCCCTCCCCATGAGTCACTGTGGGTGCGCCCTGAGTCAGCGCTGACATTGGGAGCGTTCCAAGGAGCACCCATGGGTGGGGGGGGGACCTGCATGGGTGGGGGGCATGCAAGGGGGGGAGGATGGCACCCATGGCTGGGGGAGGGACGACACAAGGGGGAGGGGGCACCCATGGGTGTGTGTGTGGGGGCACTCATATGTGGGGAGGGCACCCATGGGTGGGGGGTGGCGGGCACTCATATGTGTGTGGTGGGGCACCCATGAGTGTGTGCGTGGGGGGCACCATGGGGGTGTGTGTGGGGGCACCCATGGGAGTGTGGGGGGGGGCACCCATGGGTGTGGAGGGGGGGCACTCATATGTGTGTGTGTGGGGGGGTAAAGGGCACCCATGGGGGGGGGCACCAATGTGTTGGGTGTGTGGGGGGCTCCCATGGGGGTGTGTGTGGGGGGGGGCACCCATGGGGGGGGTATGTGTGGCACCCATGGGTGTGTGTGGGGGTAAAGGGCACCCATGGGTGTGTGCGTGGGGGGTCACCCATGAGCTGGGGGTGGGGGGCACCCATGGGGGTGTGTGGGGTGCACCCATGGGTGCTGGGGTCACCTTCGGCGCCGATGGAGACGAGCTTGACCCCCTTGCTGGCGATGAAGTCCAGCGCCTTGTTGACGTTGTTGATCTTGTGAACCCGCATCTTGCCCCGCTCCGGCTTGGGGAGACGCTCGCCTGTAGAGGGAATGGGAATGGGATGGGATGGGGTGGGATGGGATGGGGATGGGATGGGGATGGGATGGGGATGGGATGGGGATGGGATGGGGATGGGGATGGGATGGGGATGGGGATGGGATGGGGATGGGGATGGGATGGGGATGGGATGGGGATGGGGATGGGATGGGGATGGGATGGGGATGGGGATGGGGATGGGGATGGGGATGGGATGGGATGGGATGGGATGGGATGGGGATGGGATGGGGATGGGATGGGATGGGGATGGGATGGGATGGGATGGGATGGGGATGGGATGGGGATGGGATGGGGATGGGATGGGATGGGGATGGGATGGGATGGGGATGGGATGGGGATGGGGATGGGATGGGGATGGGATGGGGATGGGATGGTGTGGGGATGGGGGGGAATAGGGGGGAATAGGGGGGAATGGGAATGGGGAGGGAGTAAGAATGGGGGGAACGGGGTGCGGTAATGGGGTGCAGGAATGGGATGCGGGAACGGGATGCAGGGAATGGGATGCAGGGATGGGATGCAGGATACAGGAATGGGATACAGGAACGGGATGCAGGGATAGGATGCAGGCAATGGGATGCAGGCACAGGATACAGGGATAGGATGCAGCAATGGGATGCAGGGATAGGATGCAGGAACGGGATGCAGGGAACAGGGATGGGATGCAGGATACAGGGATGGGATACAGGGATGGGATGCAGGATACAGGGATGGGATGCAGGATACAGGGATGGGATGCAGGATACAGGGATGGGATGCAGGATACAGGGATGGGATGCAGGATACAGGGATGGGATGCAGGATACAGGGATGGGATGCAGGATACAGGGATGCAGGCGATGGGATGCAGGCAATGGGATGCAGGATACAGGGATACAGGCAATGGGATACAGGGATGGGATGCAGGATACAGGGATGCAGGCAATGGGATGCGGGAACAGGATACAGGGATGGGATGCAGGGAACAGGGATAGGATGCAGGATACAGGGATGGGATGCAGGATACAGGGATGCAGGCGATGGGATGCAGGCAATGGGATGCAGGATACAGGGATACAGGCAATGGGATACAGGGATGGGATGCAGGATACAGGGATGCAGGCAATGGGATGCGGGAACAGGATACAGGGATGGGATGCAGGGAACAGGGATAGGATGCAGGATACAGGGATGGGATGCAGGATACAGGGATGCAGGCAATGGGATACAGGAACGGGATGCAGGGAACAGGGATGGGATGCAGGATGCAGGCAACGGGATGCGGGCACGGGGAGGCCGCTGACCCGAGATGACCTCCAGCAGCAGCATGAGCTTGAGGCCGTCCCGGAAATCCTCCTCGATGTTCTCGATGTGGGTCCCCGCTTTGCGCAGGTGGGAGTTGCACCAGGCCGTGAAGGTCTGCGGGGGAGACCCCCATGGCACCGGGCCGCGACCACCCGCAGCCCAGCACCCGGAGCCCAGCACCCGCAGCCCAGCACCCGGAGCCCAGCACCCGGAGCCCAGCACCCGGAGCCCAGTGGGAAGCACCCGGAGCCCAGCGGATCCCATTGGGAAGCACCCGGAGCCCATTGGATCCCATTGGGTAGCACCCGGAGCCCATTGGATCCCATTGGGTAGCACCCGGAGCCCATCGGGAAGCACCCAGATCCCATTGGATCCCATTGGGATGCACCCGGAGCCCAGCACCCAGAGCCCAGTGGATCCCACTGGGATGCACCCGGAGCCCAGCACCCGGAGCCCAGTGGGAAGCACCCGGAGCCCATCGGATCCCATTGGGATGCACCCGGAGCCCATCAGAAAGCACCCAGATACCATTGGAATGCACCCAGATCCCATCAGATCCCATCGGAAAGCACCCAGATCCAATTAGGATGCACCCAGATTTCACTGGATCCCATTGGGAAGCACCCGGAGCCCACTGGATCCCATTGGGAAGCACCCGGATCCCATTGGATCTCATTGGGAAGCACCTGGATCCCATTGGATCTCATTAGGAAGCACCCGGATCCCATCAGATCTCATTGGGATGCACCCGGAGCCCATTGGATCTCATTGGGAAGCACCTGGATCCCATTGGACTCATTAGGAAGCACCCGGATCCCATCAGATCTCATTGGGATGCACCCGGAGCCCATTGGATCCCATTGGGATGCACCCGGAGCCCATTGGATCTCATTGGGATGCACCCGGATCCCATTGGATCCCATTGGGAAGCACCCGGATCCCATTGGATCCCATTGGGAAGCACCCGGATCCCAGTGGATCCCATTGGGAAGCACCCGGATCCCAGTGGATCCCATTGGGAAGCACCCGGATCCCATCAAATGCCATCAGGATGCACCCAGAACCCATCAGATCCCATTGGGATGCACTCAGATCCCATCAGATCCCATCCCTGCCCTCTACTGTACCCATGGATCCCATCCCAGTGTCTGATCCCCTCTGACCACCATGGCCACCATTGACCATCATTGACCACCATGGCAATCATTGACAACCACTGACCACCACTGACCAGCATTGACCATCATGACCCAACTGATCACCATTGACCACCATGGTCACCACTGACCACCACTGACTCCCATTGACCACCACGGCCACCATTGACCACCATGGCCACCACGGCCACCACTGACCATCACTGACCACCATAGCCACCGTTGACCACCATGGCCACCACTGACCACAACTTCACTGGCCACCATTAACCACCATGGCCATGACCTCATTGGCCACCATTGACCACCATGGCCACCACTGACCACCATTGACAACCACTGACCACCATTGACTCCCATTGGCCAGGGGCAACCCCTCCCCCCAGAGAACCCCATTGCCCACTGAGCACCTCCATCCCTATGGAATCAGGAGCCCCCCCCCCATTCCCAAGGGATTTCCGGGTTGAACCCCCCCTCCCCCATCCCCATTCCCAAGGGAATTCCGGGTTAAACCCCCCCTCCCCCCCCCATTCCCAAGGGAATTCCCCTCCCCCCCAGGAGCTTTTCCTGCTCTCCGGAATCCCGGACATCCCAGCCCTGCCCCTGGAATTTCCTCCCGGAAACCCCTCCCGGCCACTGTGGCCAATGGGGAGGAAGAGGGGGCCCTGCCTGCCCCTCTCCCCCCCAGCATTCCCAACCATGGGAACACCGAGCCCATTCCTTAGGGATCTGCCCCCCATTCCTTAGGGATCTGCCCCCCGTTCCTTAGGGATTTGCCCCCCATTCCTTAGGGATCTGCCCCCCGTTCCTTAGGGATTTGCCCCCCATTCCTTAGGGAATTGCCCCCCATTCCTTAGGGAATTGCCCCCCATTCCTTAGGGATTTGCCCCCCATTCCTTAGGGAATTGCCCTCCATTCCTTAGGGAATTGCCCCCCATTCCTTAGGGATTTGCCCCCCATTCCTTAGGGTTCTGCCCCCCATTCCTTAGGGATTTGCCCCCCATTCCTTAGGGATCTGCCCCCCGTTCCTTAGGGATCTGCCCCCCATTCCTTAGGGAACCACCCCCCATTCCTTAGGGCATTGCCCCCCGTTCCTTAGGGATTTGCCCCCATTCCTTCAGGACCCCCTCTCCCATGCAGGAGCCATGGAAAACATTCCCGGAATGTGGAAAACCGGGGATCCCCCCCCCCCCATGGGGATCCAGGGATGCTGAGGGAGCGGCAGCTCCGCCTCCGCCCCCCATTCCCAAGGGATTCTCCTCATTCCTTGCCCTTATTAGGGCCGGGCAGGAGGCGGAAAGGGAGAATTCCCGGCTCCTGGAATGGGATCCCGGGGCTCGGCCCATTGCTCCTATGGGGCCTCAAGCCCCAGCCCATTGCTCCTATGGGGCCTCAAGCCCCAGCCCATTGCTCCTATGGGGCCTCAAGCCCCAGCCCATTGCTCCTATGGGGCCTCAAGCCCCAGCCCATTGCTCCTATGGGGCCTCAAGCCCCAGCCCATTGCCCCTATGGGGCCTCAAGCCCCAGCCCATTGCTCCTATGGGGCCTCAAGCCCTGCCTGGGGGGAGCATCCCAACCGCCCCCAGCGTTCCCATGGGAATCCCTATGGATGCTCCGGAGCCGCTGCATCCCGGAGCCCTGGAGCCCTTCCCTGGCCATGGCCCATCCCATGGGAATGGGCACTGGGATATGGGAGCATCCCAGCATGGGGATACGGGAGCATCCCAGTGCCATTCCCATGGGGATACGGGAGCATCCCAGTGCTCATCCCATGGGAATATGGGACCATCCCAGTGTCCATCCCATGGGAATACGGGAGCATCCCAGTGTCATTCCCATGGGAATACGGGAGCATCCCAGTGCTCATCCCATGGGAATATGGGACCATCCCAGTGTCCATCCCATGGGAATACGGGAGCATCCCAGTGCCATTCCCATGGGGATACGGGAGCATCCCAGTGCCATTCCCATGGGGATACGGGAGCATCCCAGTGCCCATCCCATGGGGATACGGGAGCATCCCAGTGTCCATCCCATGGGAATATGGGACCATCCCAGTGCCATTCCCATGGGAATACGGGAGCATCCCAGTGCCCATCCCATGGGAATACGGGAGCATCCCAGTGCCCATCCCATGGGAATACGGGAGCATCCCAGTGCCATTCCCATGGGGATACGGGAGCATCCCAGTGCCCATCCCATGGGGATACGGGAGCATCCCAGTGCCCATCCCATGGGAATATGGGACCATCCCAGTGTCATTCCCATGGGAATACGGGAGCATCCCAGTGCCCATCCCATGCGAATACGGGAGCATCCCAGTGCCCATCCCATGGGAATATGGGAGCATCCCAGTGCCTGTGGTTAAACTGAGTGCAATGATACCGAGGAGGATGGATGGATACTGGGAATGATGGACGGACACTGGGAATGATGCCTGGACTTCCGGCCCCTTCCCATGGGATCCCCCCCATCCCCTCCCCATGGGATCCCCCCAACCCCTTCCCATGGGATCCCCCCGACCCCTTCCCATGGGATCCCCCCCGACCCCTTCCCATGGGATCCCCCCCGACCCCTTCCCATGGGATCCCCCCCTCCCCTTCCCATGGGATCCCCCCCATCCCCTCCCCATGGGATCCCCCCAACCCCTTGGGATCCCCCCAACCCCATGGGATCCCCCCTCCCCTTCCCATGGGATCCCCCAACCCCTTCCCATGGGATCCCCCCCATCCCCTCCCCATGGGATCCCCCCATCCCCTCCCCCATGGGATCCCCCCAACCCCTTCCCATGGGATCCCCCCACCCCCTTTCCCATGGGATCCCCCCTCCCCTTCCCATGGGATCCCCCAACCCTTTCCCATGGGATCCCCCCCTCCCCCTCCCCCCCCCCCGTCATTCCCAGTTCCTGGATTCCCATTTCCGGGAACGTCGTCGCCCTTCGCCCGGCCCCTCCCCCCCGCCCTTCCTCCTCTTCCCCATTCCAAAGGCAGGAGCGGAGCCGCGCCCGCCCCCCGCCCCCACCCCGCCCCATGGCTCCCTATGGGGGGCAGTGCCCCATAAACAATACCTATGGGGAGGGAGCGCCCCATAACCAACACCTATGGGGGGGGGAGCGCCCCATAACCAACACCTATGGGGAGGGAGCGCCCCATAACCAACTCCTATGGGGGGAACACCCCATAACCAACTCCTATGGGGGGAACGCCCCATAACCAACTCCTATGGGGGGGGAACGCCCCATAACCAACTCCTATGGGGGGGAGCACCCCATAACCAACTCCTATGGGGGCAGAGTACCCCATAACCAACTCCTATGGGGGGGAGCACCCCATAACCAACACCTATGGGGGGGAGCACCCCATAACCAACACCTATGGGGGGGAGCACCCCATAACCAACACCCATGGGGGGGGAGCACCCCATAACCAACACCCGTGGGGGGGGAGCACCCCATAACCAACACCTGTGGGGGGGAAGCACCCCATAACCAACTCCTATGGGGGGGAACACCCCATAACCAACTCCTATGGGGGGAGCACCCCATAACCAACTCCTATGGGGGGCAGAGCACCCCATAACCAACTCCTATGGGGGGCAGCCCCATAACCAACACCTATGGGGGGCAAAGCACCCCATAACCAACTCCTATGGGGGTGCAGCACCCCATAACCAACACCCATGGGGGGCAAGTGCCCTATAACCAACTCCTATGGGGGGAGAACACCCCATAACCAACTCCTATGGGGGGCAGAGCACCCCATAACCAACTCCTATGGGGGGCAGAGCACCCCATAACCAACTCCTATGGGGGGCACAGCACCCCATAACCAACTCCTATGGGGGGGAACACCCCATAACCAACTCCTATGGGGGGAAGCACCCCATAACCAACTCCTATGGAGGGCACAGCACCCCATAACCAACTCCTATGTGCGAGAACAGCCCATAACCAACTCCTATGGGGGAAGCACCCCATAACCAACACTCATGGGCGCTTATGGGGAGGGCAGCCCCATAAGCAACTCCTATGGGGGGCAGAGCACCCCATAACCAACTCCTATGGGTGCCTATGGGGGGGATCCCTCCATAGGCTCCAACACCTCATAGACCCCCAAAGAGCCCCCCCATTGCCTTTAACACCTCATAGACCCCCAATAGACCCCCCATAGAGCCCCCCCATTGCCTTTAACTCCTCATAGACCCCCAATAGAGCCCCCTATTGCCTTTAACACCTCAATGGAGCCCCCCCATTGCCTTTAACGCCTCATAGACCCCCAACAGACCCCCAACAGAGCCCCTCCATTGCCTTTAACACCTCAATGGGCCCCCCCATTGCATTTAACACCTCATAGACCGCCAAAGGACCCCCCAACAGAGCCCCCCCATTGCATTTAACACTTCATAGACCCCCAACAGAACCCCAATAGAGCCCCTCCATTGCCTTTAACACCTCATAGACCCCAATAGCCCCCCTATAGACCTCCCCCCATTGCCTTTAACGCCTCACAGACCCCCTATAAACCCCCTATACCCCCCCATTGCCTTTCCCACCTCACAACCCCCCCCCATTACCTCACAGGCCTCACCCCCCCCCCGTCCAGGCCCCACATCCCCTCCATCCCGCCCCATTCCCCCCCCTTGCCCCCCGTTATTCCCGCACCTTCCGCTGTTGTTTCTCCCAGGCCGGGTCCAGCAGCAGGTCCCGGTCCCAGTCCTCCTCCTGGGCCATGTAATCCCCGTCGGGCCCGGCCGGGGCCTGCGCCTGGGCCCGCTCCCGCTCCCGGTGGTAGTCCACCATGATGGCGGCGATGTCGCCCTGCTACCGCCGCCCAAACCCGCCCGTCTGCGCATGCGCGGGCCGGCCCCAGGGACACGCCCACCGACGCAAGCCACGCCCACAATGAGAGGGAGTGGAGGGAATGTGTGTGTGTGTGAGCGGTTTCCCGCCCGCCATGGTTCACCCGCACCAATCGCGTGGCGAAAGCGCGATGACGTAACAAAACCCCACCCACCGCGCTGCTAAACAACGCCCTTCATGAAGCGCACATTGACCCGCTAAACCACGCCCCCCGCTTCCGATTCGCCCATTGAGCGCCTAACCCCGCCCGCAGCACTGACGTGCACGAAGCTCCGCCCACGGCGCCGCTAAACCACGCCTCTCTTGAAGCGCACATTGACCCGCTAAGCCACGCCCCTCGCTTCCGATTCGCTCGTTAAGCGCCTACCACCGCCCGCAGCACTGATGTGATGCTAAACCACGCCTCTCGCTTCTGATTCGCCCATTGAGCCCCTAACCCCGCCCATCGCGCCGCTAAACTGCGCCCCTCTTGAGGTGCACGTTGATCCGCTAAACCACGCCCCTCGCTTCTGATTCGCTCGTTGAGCGCCTAACCCGCCCGCAACACTGACGTGACACGAAGCCCCGCGCACCGCGCCGCTAAATCACGCTCCTCTCTCCTCAGTTGCACATTGACCCGCTAAGCCCCGCCCACTCCAGCCCCGCGCACCAATCGCGTCGCGAAGCCGCGCTGACGTTCGGTAAACCACGCCCCTCTCCGCTGATTCGCCCATTGACCCTCTAAGCCACACCGCATGACTCACACCCACCGCTAAGCCCCGCCCACTGTTGCTCCCCGCATTAATCACGTCACGAAACCACGCCCCCATCGTCTGATACGCCTGTTGGGCCCCCAAACCCCGCCCACTGTGGTCCCCCGCACCAATCACATCACTAAACCCCACTGACGTCTCACTCAACCGCGCCCCTCGCTTCTGATTCGCCCATTGAGCCCCTAACCCCACCCGCAACCCTAACGTGACACCAAGCCCCGCCCACCGCGCCACTAAACCAGTCCCCTCTCTTCCGATTCGCCCATTGACCCTCTAAGCCCCACCCACATGGCGCCACTAAACCCCTCCCACCGCGCCGCTAAACCACGCCCCTCTCCTCCCATGCTCCCATTGAGCAGCACGATTCACACCCATCGCCAAGCCCCGCCCACAGGGGGGCGTGGCTTTCCCACCCCTACCCCATTCAATCCATCCCTATGGACCGAACCAATGCAGCCCGGGGAGTGGGGGGGGGACCACCCCTTTATTGAGCCATCACAGGGACGAGGCCATGATGCTGGAGACACCTATGGGAGAAGGGAGATGGTGATGGGGGTCTAAAAACCCCAAAATCAACCCAAATCAACCCAAATCAACTGAATTCAACCCAAAACTCACTGTCGAAGTCGATCTTCTCCACGATGTTCTTGGGTTTGATGCTCTCCTCCTGGTTGCAGATGAGGACCCGGCCCGGCTCCGCCTCGCACCACCCGTACTTGCTCATCCACACCTTGAGCTGGGCCTCTATGGGGGGGACACACATGGGGGGGGGGTTAAAGAGAGGGGGGACACCCCAAAAATACCCCCCAATTGATCACCAGTGGTACCCCTAAAATACCCCCCATTGAGACCCCTAAATTACCACTCCATTGGTACCCCTAAAAGCCCCCCATTGGTACCCCTAAAATACCCCCATTAAAACCCCTAAAATACCCCCCCATAGATCCCCATTGGTACCCCTAAAAGCCCCCCCATTGACCCCCACTGGTACCCCTAAAATACCCCCCCACTGGTTACCCCCATCCCCACTGACCCCCACTGGTACCCCCCCCACTGATACCCTCCCCATGCCCCCATTAGTACTCCCCCATTGGTCCCCCCCCATTGACCCCCACTGGTACCCTCCCCATTGTCCATCCATCCCCCCACTGACCCCCATTGTCCCCCCCATTGACCTCCACCGTCTCCCCCACTGTCTCCCCCATTGAACCCCATTGTTCCCCCTATTGTGCCCCCCATACCCGAGAGGTCCCCCAGCATCTCAGCCAGCAGCCAGCGGTCAATGTGCTGGTAGGTGATGCCCACCACATGGCAGATGACTGCAAAGTGATAACGGGGGGGGGGGGTGTCACATTTGGGGTGTCCCAGCCCCAAAATCCCCCCTTTTTACCCCAAATCCCCCTCACATTTCCGGACGGAATCCTCAAAGCCGGTGATCCCATCCAGCAGCTCCATGTTCTCATCCAGGGCTTGCTGGGGAGGGAGAATGGGATGGAATAGGATGGGGGATCCCCCCCATGGGATGGAAAAGGATGGGGGGGGTTGGGAATGGGGGACCCCCCCCCCCGGGATTGGGAATGGACGCACCCAGAAGGCCTGGAAGTGGCAGGTCTCCAGCAGCTCCCCCAGGTACAGGATCTGGCGGATGGGGCGCTCCTCCTGCTGCGGGGGGGGTCATGGAAAACATGGGGGGTAATGAGGGAAAAGTGTGGGAATGGGGGGAAAATGGGGGAAAACTGGGGGGAAACTGGGGGAAATTATGGGAAAAACGTGGGGAAAGTATGGGGAAAACTATGGGGAAAGTATGGGGAAACTGTGGGGAAAACTATGGGAGAACATGGGAAAAGTATGGGGAATTGGGGGAAAAATGTGGGAAAAACATGGGATAACATGGGAAAAGTATGGGAAATTGTGGGGAAAACATGGGGAAATGTGGGAAAAGTATGGGGAATTGTGGGGAAAACGGAGAGAAACATGGAAAAACTATGGGGAAAACTATGGGGAAAACTATGGGGAAAACTATGGGGAAAACCATGGGGAAAACCATGGGGAAACTGGGAAATTAAGGCAAACTATGGGGAAACTATGGAAAAATATGGGAAAAACATGGGAAAATGTAAGAAAGCATGGGAAAACATGGAGATGGGAAACAAGTGGGAAGAGGGAAGGGATGTGAAAGGATGGGGATGGGATGGGGATGGGATGGGGATGGGATGGGGATGGGATGGGGATGGGATGGGGATGGGGATGGGATGGGATGGGGATGGGATGGGGATGGGATGGGGATGGGATGGGGATGGGGGGGGGCAGGGTGTGGGTA
>NW_026902313.1:0-138405 GCF_033783945.1 Neopsephotus bourkii | reverse complement strand
AGAAGAGAAAGAAAGAAAAGGAGCTCAAAAAAAGAAAACCACAACAAGGGCACACATTTCTCTTGCAGAAGAGCTTCAATTTTACTGTAATTGTCTGAAGAAGAGCTGCTTTGATCTGCGGAATTATTATTATTCTTCAAATGCTTGCCTGCCAATGTCACAGCTGTGCTTCGGCATGAGCACACCAAGAGGGAACAGAGGATGACCTGGGCCTTGTCCCAGCCACGGGTCCCTATCTTCCTTCTCCTTTGTGCCTCTGAACTTTGTCTCAGGAGCATCCAAAGCACCCAAATGCAGCTCTGAGGCCAGGGACAGGGCTCTGCACTTGGGAGCTTCAGCACAGACAACACAGAATCCCCTTGGCTGGGGAGAGAGAGAGAGATTAAAGAGATGGGATCGCTTTTCCACAAAGATCACGGTTTAAAGCAATATATCGTCTTGCTTTGTGGTCTCACTCAATCGTAGCTGAAGCAATTGGAAGAAGGTGTTAAGGCCTTTGGTGCATTTTTTGGCTTATGTCACTATCTGTTATTGTTGGCAATTTTTTTTATTTATTTTTTTTTTTTACTTTTTAAAACTCTGTCATGGTTTACCTTCATAATTTAAAGTATCTGAAATTCATCTCCACACACACACCCTGAAGTGATTCAAATGTTGCTGACAGCATGTAGAAAGAACCAGCTTCGGAGACCAAAATTATTATTTCTAATTATGATTTGAAAATAACCATATTTAACGAAGTTTTAAAAATTCCTCATTATGCAAAGCCCTCTTCTACTATCCGTATCTGACTGCCACCATGCTGGGGAGGTCAGCTTTGAATACCCTGAGACTTTTGGAGAAGCACCAAGGTCCTGCATCTCCAAGTGATCCCATGGGAGTGCTGGACCCAACCCAATATAAGCTGGAAGTGAATCCAAGACAGATGCAGCTTTCAAACTTTGGCTGCATCTGTTCAGCTGCACACTATTCTTGAAGGACACAGAACCAAGTAGCATACAAAATGCCTTCTCACGCATCCAAATGGCAGCTGTTAAAAGTTCATCTTTCTATAAATTATGCAGTCTAAACCCAAGGTCAATACCCCAGAAATGTAGGTTTCTTTCTCTCATCAACTAACTTATAACTCTTCTCTCCATAATTGCTAACAACTAACGGGATGTTTTTATGTCACCCATCAAGTCCCGGAATCCACTTACTGTCCCAGTTAGGATTTGGTGTGCAGGCAGTCATGCTGTGAAGGAAGCGGGCTTTGCACCTCATTCCTCTCTATCCAGTTTACCTCAAACATCCCAACTTCAGCTCTGCAAAGAGCTGGCATTTTCATTTGAAGAAGGAATAATTATTTTGATCAGTCAGAGTTTTTCTTCAAACACAAGATTTCTGATCCACAAAGCACTAGTCTGAGGTGTAGCACACATTCAGTCGCTCATGAGGAGAGACTGGCCACCAAGTATTTTTGTGGCTCACCAAAAACATGAGAAGAATTATGAGATTTTGCAGCTTTTCAGTAAATAAAGCACTGTACGCCTCAAAAGCTTTCAAGATACATATGATGTTAAAATCTGCCCATTTATATAGAAATAATACTTTCTGTAAGTAAAGGTTCCTAGAATCATATTCATACAATTTTTCTCTGCTTGTATAGATTCAGAGTGCTGGTAACTGGCAGTCTGCCTTCATGAAGCAGTCCATGAAAAATGGGAAAAATAATTTCTTAAAAAGTCTCTAACATCTTTCTGAAATAGTTTGCCTGTAAAATATGTAGCACACACAAAATACGAGGCATGGTGTGACACAAAAAATTTATTGGCATTAGGCTGGGATGAGCCACATAAGTCATCCAGGGCTTAACTACTCCTAAGTATTACCGTCATCTCAAACTCATCAATAACACCTGCACTCTATTGCATCCTAGCATGAGCTGTGTATCTATCCAAACTATAAACATACACAATTTTTCAGTGTAAAGAGTAATAGGCAAATGGCTGGATTTCACTCATTTTTGTGTTCTCCAGATAGTAAAATAGATACATATTTAATGTACATACCAAAAAGTGGAGTGCCAATAAGTAGAGAGAGCCATACTTCCCAGTTAGTTTATAGATGGCTGTATTTTATGGCTGTACCACTAAAACCATATCTACATGCATATAGGTATAGATAAACATCTGTAAAGTCAGAATCTGCATGCATGAAATAGAGGACTGGATAAATGCAAGACAAAGTACATGATAAAAATAATCCTAATTTATATATACAATTATGAAATCTTGACTAAAATTACTAATTAAGAAATGAGATCTTGAGGTTATACATTGTCCTTTCATACTGATCCTAGAGGTTGCTATCAAAGCTTTTGCTCTTTTGCTTTATAATTTTGCTAATTGGTCATTAAGAAGTCTAATTCTAATTCTGCCTTTGCCAACAACACACTGTGGGTCAGCAAGTAAATTAATCTACTGCTACACCTCAGTTTCTCCAACTGCAATACAGGAAACACATATCCATCACTAAGTCCTGTAGGAGTTAATCTGTTAATGTTTGTATCAATCAAGTTGTCAAGCGCTATTTAAGTACTTATTATTACTCATACAATAATTCTCTCCTTCAGGGCTCCATAGGTTTGTAAATGCCTTTTTCATCACATATGCGAAGGTCTTCTGGGCCAAGTGAGATGACCTGGATTACGGGCTGATCAAACATTTTTTGTAGGTTGCTTCAGAACCCCAAGCGCTTCAGAGCAGGGTAGACCAAGCATTCCTGATGTTTTGTTTCCATGCTGCAGAACAGTTTGCCCTTTTCTCTTTTCATTTCACCACAACACTTTTGTCAGCTGCAATCTGCACTGTGTTAGGAGACCAACGTAGCTTAAAGATATATTTGTATCTTATGCCCAAGTACCACTCCACGCATAACCACACGTGAGCATCTTTCCCATGAAACGTTTAGCAAGGGTTTTTGCCTCCCTTCAGTCTGCTCTTAGGTGTGCATTCATTTTTGGCTTGGAGGCCATTAGGCACAAACCCTAAAGTGATGTTCCGTTTACCCAGAGCATCATCTGTTCTGACTGTTTTAGAGAGAAACTGTTTACTCAGGATGCCCAGCTCCGAGACATCCTGGTAAGATGTCCCACCCTGTTGCACATGTGCTGTATCCAGTTTTTGCCCCTGGGAGGAAGGAAGGACAAACCTTGCATCCACATCTAGAATACCCTCTGAAGGCCACTTCCTCCCCTTGCAGACACACTGGGACACCAAAATATATAACATAGTCAAACACTTGGTGAAAATCTCAGACTCCAAGTCTGCACATTATGCATGTGCTGCCAGCCTGAAGCTTGCAGAGGGCACTGTAGTGGTTACTCCACGGAAGGTGTAGAGTTGTTCTACACAGCTAAAAGAGCTTGTAGACTTCGCCTCAACTTATAGCCATGACACACCACTGTAATTAGAGCACACCAATATAAATCCGTATATCAACTTTTACATGGCAAGTTAGTGTTCTTTATAACTCTTGCCTATACAAAGGTTGTGTGGCACTCAAACCACGCATTAGCTGGGATTCCTGGAGCCTGCATGCAGTGGAAGCTTTAGAAAAGATAGTGGCTACATGTCTAGTCTCCTCACAAAATGAATTCTCTCTACTGGCACCAGTGAAACTAAATACAACTTATAAAATATTGAGCAGATCTTCATAAGGAATGCAAGTAAAAAAAGTGACACTTTAATTATTATCTTTATGCTCCAGAAATATCTCATCAATATGAGAAACAGATAATTCACATTAATGTTTCAACCACTCTGCAGAATTAGGAGATACTGGTGCATCATCTATACCAGGCATGCAGACATTAGTGCTGTGTATCTATGTATGTAGCCTGTAGTTATTTATCAATTGTTTATGTATGCAATTATTTAGGAATTTATTTAATTTATAAACATTTACATTGTAGAGCATGGGATGATAAATTCAGAAGAAAGATACCCTCACTGGGTAGCGTGACTGTGCCTTCCCTGAGAGCATCCAGACAGTGACAGCAGCCAAAGAACTGAGACTTACGGAAGAGCAGAGTTCTAAGCAAAAGTGTTCTCTGTGATTTTCTCCACTGCGCTCTCGAGCAAACTAGGTCTTTCAGCCTCTAGAGATCAGTTTAAAGAGGCTGTTGCCAACAGCTGATCCTTGGGAAATCAGTGAGATTCTGTGGCTGCTAATACATTAGCAATTGATATAACTTTCAAATTATTTCTGTATTTTCGGAACAAGCTGTGCTATGTGTAGAATTTAAAATCTCTCAGTAAATCACATAATAAATAAATGGCTATGCATAATCATTTTTTAAATAGATCATTTTTCCACTGTTCTGGAGTTGAGGTCAGACACCTAAACCCAAAGTCCATAATTTTCGAAGCAAAACATTTAGCAAGATTTCTTTTACCCCAGACTTCTTTTCCTGCCTACCCTTAAGTCAGTTTTCCCATAAAATCTTAATTGAAACTCTATATGTAAATGTATATATTTTTATGTTTTCCAATGCAGCCACTATGACAGAGGCAAATGACATTCATTAAACATATGGCTGGATGTGCTGACTATTACTGACATGTCCCTCTCTTCAAGTAACCTCTTGCTATGTGCTACACGGGTTCAAGAGCAGAACAAATGACACTGTATGTTCTGCTGGGTCCAAATACGTGTCTGAGCAAGTCAATACAGAAAGCAGCATGCTAAGAGGCTCTAGAAGATCAGTGATTCATTGACAGGCAGCTGTTAATGGAGCAGAGGCTGATTTGTGCTTTATATCATACCCCACTTTCCAAAGACTCCTGCCATTTGTAGGATTGTGTGTCAAAAAACACAACATAGGAGCAGTCCTCCAGTTCAAACCATGCAGAGGTTGTCCCTGGCTCTGTGTAATACCAGTGAGGAAGATGGGATACATAGAGCTGGGAGAGTGACGCACATGTGAGTCTTTCTCTAGAGCTTGGCAGCACAGACTGAGCCAAAGAGGAGCAAACTTCTCTGCCATTTATTTGCCATATGACTAAATACACATTTCAAAGAGCATCCCAACTATATTTGAAATCAACATTTGTAATAAATTGGATCTCTTTTTATACTTTGGAATAGTCTAAACCTGAACCAGCCCTTGGTATGAATCTGAGATTTCTGCCCCATATTTCTAAAACTGAGTTATTTCTTCTCTGCTAGAGGCTCCACAAGCTCAGTATTTCAAACATGAAAGTGAGGAACACTATTTTCTTCACTTTTAGCTATTGAAATTGGCAAGAACAGATTTATATAATGAGCCTTAATAACAGTTTCTCCCATAAAGTTACCTCTTTATCTCCTACTGTAGTGGTCTAGAAAGCACGAAAATGATGGAAAAATATAGGTGTAATGATAAATCTCTGGGACTGAGAGTGACTAATTTCAAATAGTCTTTATCCATGGGTGTGATGCCTGGAACACACCCACTCCTTGGGAAACTTTCAGAGTCACTCAGACTCCTCTTTTCATAACATCACAGTATCCTCTCCACACAGACAAATAAAACCCTGTTTATCTAAACCTTTTAATCCAAATCTCTTCTATCTCTCAGCCTGTATCACTTACCCAGTGTCTACTACCTTTATCTGAATGTTTTGATGCCCTGGATAATTCTGGATAAGCCAAGCTGCTGAGAGAGCACACACGATACATGCTGCCAGCCACAGCTCGGAAAAGCTTCCTTACCCCACAGGAAAAAGGGTTTAAAGTTATCAGCAGCAAAGATTTTTCTGACATATTTCCCTCATAAACATTATTTAAGCAAATCAGAGACAGCAGAACAGAAACTATGGGTTTTTTTTTCTAACCAGCAGGAACAACACTATTTTGAGATTCTACCCAGAATTCTGCACACCATGCCGTCACCAACAGTGCCCCTCTTCCCCTCCAGTAAAAGCACAACATGGGATACAACATTCCACTTTAAGCATAGCAAGACTCACCCTTAAAGCAAGTTCCTAGGGAAACGGCTACAGATTGAATTTGTTTTGTACAGCACCAGGTACACCCTCACCACCAACAAAAGCGATGCCAGCATTTTGTACTTAATTATTTATCCATTTTTAATGGTGGTAAGAAACAAATACTGGAAGTGCTTTCTTTGCTTGGAGGACCCTGATGCAGAAAAGGATGAAGCCCATCCTTTCTTTTCCCCCTGGTTCTTTATTTACAGAACCATCTGTGGGCAGTTGCAGAGTCCGGTTGAGCCCTGCCTATATCCCCGTTTCCCTCCAGCACTAATTAGTAATGCAATTCCACAAAGAGTGAAGTTGCCCGAAACCTCCCCTCACTCACAGTGATTTATGTTCAATTTGTACAAATGGAGAAAATGAGATTTCAAATTTCAATGCCATTTCTGCAATGAGGTGATTAAAAGAGAGAGAGGTATTGCGTTCTACTGTATAGAATATTGATCCCAGTGCTATTTTGCTTAGCAATAACCATTAGCTCAGTATTATTTGCAAACCTCTAATGTGAACCTGGAGATGTAATTTACATTTGTGCTTTACTTACTTGCTTTAACAAAACAACACAAAAGCTTTGGGTCTTTCAATCTATCCTCATTGTCAATAAAATTAGCAGTTCATAAAAAAATTAATGTATATGCAAAACCATCACTTCCCTGCAAACTACAGAGACTGTAAATGTTGTTCAGAACAAAAGGCAGATAAACTATTAAAAGGTCTGGCCATTTAACAAATTGAATACCAAACGAATTAAGATAGAGTTGCCTTTTGTCCCCTTCTTTAATTTCCGGGCCCGTGGGAGCCCACAAAAGTTTCAGAAGTACAAGGAGGTTTCCCCCAAGGAACAGGGTGTTGACAGGGGGTGTCTGATGGGAACACAATGGGCACGGGGAAGCACATGCTTCTGCTCACAACCAGTGCCGCGGCTGTTGTCATTGCTGGCGTCACCCACTGTAGCCTTTGCAGCAGCAAGCACAACGCGCACACACGTGCACGGGCACACATGTCCTGATGTAAGCGCTCCTGGGGAGCACACCAAGAGAGTAAAAAAGGGAAAGAGAGAGTGTAATTGCAGAATAAAGGAGGATGGTGCCCACACTGCTCAGGCGACTGTTTGTCAGCCCCCAACCCTTCAATAAGACAAGGCAGTTCCTCCTGTGCTGCTGCTGCTCACGGCAAAAACATCAGCTGCTTCTGCTGCCTCACAGAGTTTAGAAGATGAGAA
Source organism: Neopsephotus bourkii (assembly GCF_033783945.1). NCBI lineage: Eukaryota > Metazoa > Chordata > Aves > Psittaciformes > Psittacidae > Neopsephotus > Neopsephotus bourkii. Next base: position 131,163 of record NW_026902313.1, on the reverse strand, counting down.
CAAGGAAAGAAGAGCGAGAAAGGGAGAGAAGAAAAAGCTAATGACCCATAATTGCCATGATAGTGAAATAGGGCCCAGGCAGCTGTTTTACATTCCTGGTATGTATAGTATGCAAATATCTACAAAGGGCCGACACAGTTTCTCTATTGTGGATCCTGAGGGTAACCAAATTAGCCTTTGGCAACCATGGTAATTGGGAGGTGCTGTTCCCATTAGGAGTCCTGCAAATTATGAAGAAAAATGGACCAAAGGCTTTGTCACAAATAATAATACCAAGAAGAAAAGAGCAGGCGGCAGTCTTTGCTTTGCTTTTCTTTCTTTTCTTTTTCCTTTTTTTTTTTTTTTTTAATTTTTACATTGTGTTGTTAATATCGCCCTGTTTGGTAATAAGAAAACAGTCCTCGGTGCCCTGCTGGACCCTCCTGGGCTTTCTATAGTAACATTAACTTCTGGGGAATACTAGATATGGGACAGCAACATCAATTGCAAATTCCCCAAGCAGAAGCCTCACAACCAGACACCGTATTCAGTTAGACAATGCTGCCTACGCTGGTTTTAGCTGTGTGAATCACAATTAGGTAGGAAAAAAACCTTTAGGTAGTGTTCTGATTTCCATAGGACAAAACGGGACGTAGAGCCCCAGCTAAATTTTTTATTTCAAATTTTGATTCCTGCAGCTAAATACAGATTTGTTCTATGAATCACCCAAAGTTGCTACACAAGAGTCTATGATTTCCAACTAATGATTTTAATTTGTCTTGCACTCTTCCCACCTTCTTTGATCATCCCATATTTCTCAATTCCAGCTCACAGAATCCTGTTTGATTGTTATGATCTACTAAAAAATTCACAACTGCCAACTTCCTGAGTGGAGCTCTTAGTTCTGACACTGTAAGTTAACACCAAAAATATTAAATGCTTTTGTCTTTAAGTCTCACTAAGAGCAGAGCTCACCATCACGATGAATTCTCCTGGGTGATCATGAGCAAGCTGGCAACACCTAGTGACAGTGTGTGCTGTTGTGCAAGTTCAGGTAACTCCCCAGCCACTGCTCTGGGAGCGTCCTGCAAAACCCAAGGTTTTGAAAAGAAAACCCCCACACTGACAATGAAAAGTAGGAAATGGGCTCATTTGGTTTTGTATTTCTTTCTCTAAAAGTTGTGATTACATCTCCTGAGCAATACAAGAAGTATTTCTTGGGTTCTTCTTGGTCAGGACAAAAATTAAAGCAATGTGCCATCACAAGAGCTGAACAGTGCAACCTCCAAAAGCTTATTCCTACTGCTTCCCAGGTGCTCAGTTTAGGCAAGACTATTCTATCTATCTTTTTTCCTAATATCATGATTTAGAAAAGGATAGCAATTAAAAAGAGGAAAGAACGATTTAAATTTCTGATTTACAATCAAGGGGACAGAATAAACAGAAGCAGAGACAGGGAAGAAAAGAAACCAAAATTGAAGTGTTTGCCACAGAAAAAATGTAACAGGAAAACTAGATGAAGTAGGGTGAATAATAACGTAAAGGAAGTCAGTCCTCCATGGTACAGCAGGCCTTCTATGCACTGGCCAAAGCAATGAGCTATTTTTGTTCCTATATACTATTCAAAGGACAGAATGAGACAAAACGCAGAAATAAGCAAACAGCCAGATTTTCAAGATGTAGTTGAATTTCAGAAAATGGCACTTGTCTGTGGAGAAGCTCTCACTGTATAACACACACAGGCACAATGACCATGAAAGGTGGGTTATGGGAACCCTGTCAGGACTAAGGATCTCACCTGGGGCTGTGAAGTGCCTCTGTCTGACACAAAAGTGAACATTCATAGAATCATAGAAGCAACCAGGTTGAAAAAGACCTTTAAGGTCATCAAGTCCAACCATTACCCCAGGACTGGCAAGACCACACTAAACCATTAGTTTCCCAGGATTACACTTTTTTCTTATTTTTTAATATAAATCTAAGTGAAGGCATGTCCCTCTTCTAATAAAAGGAACAGCTAAGAATACCCCCCCTCTTTAGTCTAATTTTTATATACACGAAAGAGTTTCTGTGGCCCAGAAGATACTCCTGCTCTCAGAAGCTTTTCTCCCAGCAGAATGCTGCTCCTTCAGCAGCAGCCCCATAGCCTGGTTCTAGAGCACTCTTGTAGGAGAGGGAATGCCTGGATGGCTATTCAAATCTTATTTTAAAAATCATTATTTCTTTCTGTGCATACAAACTGCCCCAGTGAGGCTGGCACAATCCTGATCTGTACACTGTCCATTTTGGTCAGTTGCTCAGAGGTGTTCTCCCCGTACAGCCCAGAATCCTCTTTCCTTGGAAACCGAGATGCAAAGAGGGGGCTGCTGGGGCTCAGCTGCTGCTGCTGCAGTGAAGTTGTGTGTGATGCACACATGGAACCAAGGAGCTGAACGTCCTCCTGGCTCAGGAAGATGGAAGAAAGCCTTATAGCTGCAAGTTTCATTGTAATAAGAAGCAATACTTAAGGACTTAGCATTTGTACACAACGCAGTCTAATACCATGCCAATGTGACACACAAACTTTTCAAATCATAGAAAAATACCTCTCACAGGATATATTATGCACTGCAGGAAAAGGTCTTGTTGTGTTGGTGCTAATAAATGCAGAAGATTTCTCTGTTGGTGGGGCACAGCTGGTTCTCAGTAACAGACCCAGTCCAATTTCCCCCCTCTAACTGCTCCAGGCTGGCAGTGTAAACACTCTGTAAAGCAACTCCAAATGCCAGGAGAGCATCCAGGCCTTTTAACATAAATAAGATTAAGAACAAATTCTTCAGGAATCTACACTCATTGCGATGGCTGTAAAACCTGAATCTGTGAGGTTTATTTATTAAAAAAAAATAATAAAAATTATAGGCCAAGTCTCACAAAGAAAAGTCGTGTTTTAATTGTTCATGCTCAGACTAGTCCAAAAGACATGGTAACAAAAGTCTCAATCCTAAATCTTTATTTTTTCATGGTTTCCCCTCAGGGCCTCTTTAAATAGCCAGGAGAAAAGTCACTTCCCAGTCGGTGCAATTGGCACGCTGGCAAGTGTACTTAAAGTTTGTGTCTGATCAAGTTATGTGTATTGGATCTGAAACCAGTTAGTCAATTCTTTCAGGTCCCTAAGTGGCGATTTGTGGTAATGTCTACATCAATACCAACAGAGCGGTTTGCTAGCTGGTTTACGTAAAGCAAATGTCTGAAGGATGGAGGGGCTGCCTTCGAGGGTTCTCTCACTTAATGGAGATGTGGCTGGAAAAGGAAACACACAGATACAGAAGAAGTACTGCTTTTAGAAGGGCCATCCTTCACCAAAACACACAGCCCAAACGAGATGACAGCTGGATATCACCAGGCACAAACACCCCATTGTCAGCTCCTTCTTGATAGTCTTCTGCCATGGAGCGTTCCCAGCTCTGCTGTTCAACCCGACTTGGCTCTCCTGGTCTTAGCACCGATAAGATACAACTCTGCTGCATTCACTGAAATATTTATTATCATCAGTATTAATATTGTTGTTGTTCTTATTCCTTTCCTTTCAAGCAACAATCCTCGTCCTCCCCTCCTGCATCTGGGACAATGCACATGAACACATGTTACAGCATGTAGTCTGTAAGTTTGATTTAGGACCACAATCCTCCCCCTTGAAAACATCTAAAAACTCAAATGTCAATCTTCATGAAAGGGGAGGTGCCATTACTGCATCACTTTCCTCCAGCCTAGCCAAGAATTTCTGAGATCATCAGTGGTTTTGGAAATTATCCTGTTATTTGGGATTATTACCCCAAATTTACTAGGGGCACAAAAAGGAAGTATCCCTTAGCACAAACTTTCCTGGGGAGGATCTGTTGCATCCTGACCTTATCTGCAATGGTAAATTGTTCACAAATGGTGACTTGGCTTCTATTCCAATGCTGTGCAGGGAAAAGATGGACTCCATGGACATGCTCCATGCCCTTGGGCACATTGCAGCTTCTGTGCTCTGCTTCAGATTTAAAAATCCACTACTTCCACAGCAGCTATGTGCTGATTTACACTAAGTCATTTAAATACACTGCCTGAAGTGTAAAATCTGTGAACTGTCAGCAAACTTCAACTGTGCAAAAAATGTTGCTATTTATTATAATAAAGTGCTATATGTACAGCAAGAGGGCTTTGATAGAATAGATCCTGTCTCTGACAAAAATATGGAATAAATGATCTCCCCAAGGTCTCTTTCCACAAAGACAAAGAGCAGAGTACCGACCCTACAGACCGCCTGTCCTGCAGATACTTAATTCCAGCACTGCTATTTTAGGGGCATCTGCCCCTTTGGAAGTCTGCATAGGCAGAAAGAGCATGCAAACCCCTCTTCTGCTCCAGCATGGCAACAAGTTCACATGCTGCAAGTTCTCAAGGTGCTGCCAGTAACTGAGATGCTCTTTCAGAGTCATATTTATACCATCTAAGACACAATAATTTCAAACAAACAAGAGAAAGCAGGAAAACTAAAACCCAAACTTGAGTTGGCAAACTGCAACAAGAAAACATTTGCAAATCTATCAAATCTCTGCAACCTCAGCTCTTCCACAAAAGGCAGACAGGGTTTTAGAAGCATTGTTCAAGCTATTTTCAAACTACAGTTTCATTTTCTCCTACTAATCCTGTCCAACAACTGGTGATTCTTGAGGTTTCTTCCAACGTATGATTTCATGAATTGCAGGCAAAATCAAGTTATTTTGTGGGGAAAAGGAAGGCTAGAACAATTATTTATTTGAAGAACTTTCCTTTGATGGGAAGACAGATATTTTGCCTTTTGATTATAAATTGAATTTTTAATTTTAAAGCTTCAGTATACAGACTGGAAGCACACTGTAAATGCCACTTTCCAATACATTTTTGCCGTTGCTTTCAAACTTCTCCAGGACTAGCACTGACACCCAGCCCTATACCTTAAGCCCTTGCATCTTACAACCATGTATGAGAAAAATTCTCTTCCATGAACAGTTTCCTGCCCTTGTTTCTTTTGAAGCTCCCATTGATTTAGGTGGGAGACCAAGTCAGACTTAGTAAGACTGGGCTATAAGGCAGGATCCTAGAAGAGAAAGGGAAGATAGAGAGATGTTTATTCAAGATAAGATACTGAGAGTATTTGCTTATGGTAAATACACTAAAAGAACTAGCATTACTTTTTTGCAGGCACTGTAACATGAGTGTGCATTATGTTTGCTATTGCTTCTGGGGTTAGCTTTCATTTTTGTGTTCGTTTTTGTTGTTCTTTTAGATCAAATAGCAAATGATTGGCAGGAATCCTGTAAAGCTGAAAGAATGCTCATTTATTTCCCACATTTTTCTCCTATGTTTTCAGAGATTAGTGCATATGATATTTTAACGTTATGGCATAAATATGCATGAGAGTGGGAGCTCTTCTTATATTTATACACTTGTAGTGTATGTGCTAGTGATATCCACGTGATTAGAGACAAGGACCTGTGGTAAGATGCAGTTAATATACAAGCTTCTTTGGGGTGCAAGGCTGCCAGGCTGAGTGTTACACTTGAGGGATCTGCCAGTCAGGTCTCTGTCACTTTGCCCAAGAGCTGAACTTTTGACTTGTCAAAAGAGAAAGTCTGTATTACCAACAGATGTGGCATTTTCTCCCTAAGAAATAACATGATTGAGGGCTTTTTAGAATAATTAAATATATTAATCTACTTTAGAGATGTTTCAAAATAAAAAAAAATAAATCAAATTTCAGTACTGAGTCAGATTTATGGCGGTCTTGTAGTAGATTTACGGGACAAAAAGCTACTTTATCAAACCCTTAGAATATATATTAAAAGAAGAAGAATCATTGAACTGTAATATTCAAAATATGTGAAATCAAATCTAAAGGCTCATCTTAATTATCTTCATAAAATCTATGCGGGCATCTGTATTTCTCCTAACAACATACATGTGGCTTGGACAAGACAAAAGATGGAAGCAAAAGTGGGATGTATGGGTTATTCTGGAACAAAGGAAATAGAGATATAGTTACTGCAGAAATTCATACACATTTGTTCAATCAAGCTCAGAGTCCATCATTATGAAGCACTGAGTAACTTAAAGCCTCCATGGGCCCTCAGAAACCCTGCTGCCTGTCCCTCCCCAATAGGGCAATAGCTAGCAGCTCATCCCCAGTGTTGGGGTCAGAAACCTCCAGGACACACAGCCACAGGATGGAAAAGCTCCTTTATTCCTGAAATAAAAGAGGTATCTGCAAATATCATGCTACAACTGCATTACTCTGAAGTTTCTGGTTAGATATCTTGAAAGTATGTGTAGTCTTGAAAATATGTGTAGCACAGACAACTGTCATTTGCATGGTTGCTAGCAATCCAAACACACACCCTTGTGAATACAAGTGACCAAACCCATGCTCATGTGCCCAGCAACCATCTTTGTTCCTGGTACCCAGGAGCAGCCCCCGTGGAGCTGGATTTCCCTGCTCCCCAGAGGACCTCAATCTCCTGGATGCTGTGCACCAATCCGCCTCCCCACTCCTTCTTGCAGAAGGATGTACCAGTTTTTCTAATTCAGGCCTTCTATCCATTCATAAACATGGGCAGGAATTATTTGAAGCAGTGAAATGACTGAAGACTGTCCTGAAGAGGAACAATAAAACACACTATCTACAAAAGTTTATGTGCTACTCAACAAAATATTTTACTATAGACAAACATGAGGAAGGACTGATCCTTCAGTAATACACATGCTTTGACACAAGCCATCAAGGAAGAGCAGAGCCAGAACTCTGCCAAGGCCTTGACATTGGCCTCTGTCTGTATTTCTGCCTGGAGAAATGGTATTGGAGGTAATGAACACATGCACAAGCTCTTTCCCATGGACTGAGAAAGGAAAAAATTCACTCATTTGCCTGTTCTGTGGTCAGAATCATTCTGTCTCCTGAATATCTCACTAGCAAAAAGGGAAATAAAAAAAAAAACCCAAACAAAAAAACCCAACAAAAAAACAAACACCCCCCCCCCCCCAAAAAAAAAAGAAGCCTAAGTATTCTGCATAAGTATTCTTCAGTTAAATTCAGAATTCAAGTATGGGTTAATATGTAAACTAGCGAGCAACAACAACAACAAACCAAAAGAAAGTATTCTGATTATGGAGATTTCAAGGGTCTCTCCCTCTTGATATTCTTTCTGTCTCTGGAATAATGATTCTCTAATCCCTGATAACATTCCTGTCTTTTCGCTGGAGATGTGGATACTGGGACTGCTAGGATGAGGATAAGGAGGAGAGCACCAGCCTGACCTGTCCCGGGAGGCATTAGTCACAGGACAATTCAGAACGTCTTTGAGCAAAAAATTGTTTTTTCTTCTTTTCTTTCTTTTAATAGTATAAGTCTGCCTGGGAGCATATATACAGGCCATCTCCAAGCAAATCCAAAAACGAAGGCATTTATTGTCGAAAAAAATGAAGCTATGATTTAAAACAAAACCAAAACCCTAAAAAAAAAAAAAAAATCAAGCCAAAAGTGCAAAATTAAATAACTGAATAGAGGAACTGGGCCATCAGAAAACAAAACAATGCACTAACCCACTTGGAGAGCAAAACAGGCCATCCAGCCCCACTGGTGGGAGGGAAATCTGCTTGGTTACATGTGGCTGGAGAGCATCGCATGGCCTTGCTGAGTGCTTCATGTCTCCCCATGCCACCATCACACAGAGCAGATGGGCTTTGGAGCACGGCAGGGAGGGGGAACAGGCGGGTGGGTAGTGGGGATCAGGCTGGCTGAGGAGGGTGGCTCTCAATCTTTGGTTAATGTTTTTGGTAAGACACATACACTGAATAAAAAAAAAATCCCTGTTCATTCCTTTTGGGTCATATGAGGGAGCCACTGGCAAAGGTAATACTATATGAAGCAAGAGAATAAGAGAGAGAGGGAGGGAAAAAAGGGAGGGAAAAGCAAAAGGCTTTCTATTATTCGGGACACTGGTGATGCACACTGAGGCAGTTGGAAGATTAAATTAAGTATTATATCTGCTGACCCCATTGCCATGGTTACCGGACAGCGGAAAATATTAATCAAGCCAAGCCTTTTCAGCTGAAGATACCAGAAGAAAAAAAAAAAAAAAGCTGAATATAAATATATATGTACATATTTGCTGCTCTGCCATGCTAATGTGAGTGCCAGCAACCAAACCACCTGATATCAGTGAGATAAACAAATTTAAAATACCCTTGCCGCACGAGAAGGCTGACGTCAGTGTGGCGGGCGCAGCACGGGGATTGAGGGCTGCAGCATGTTCACTCGCTTTCCAGCCCATTAAAAAAAGGAATTTCAATGAGGAATGGTAACATCTTGCTGGAACCGAAGGGGTGTTCGGAGCTCTCTTCCTGTAAGGAACTAAAACCAGGGCAGCACCAGCCCAGGGACAGCAGAAGGGAGCAGAAGCCCTGCACAGGTGCTGATCTGCAGCTCAGCGTGAGCCCAGCAGCACCGGCCCAGGAGCTGACCTTGCCGCAGCGCTGCCGTAACACATCCAGACCACGCACTTCCCATGGGAAATTAAAACTATTCATACGACTCTGTCTTCACCTTCAAACTAGAAGTAGTGCTCTGAGGAAACCTGGCTGGAGTCTTGGTCTGCACATCAGGAAGTGTTCTTTCTTTGTAAATTCTGTATCCATGACCTGCAGGTCTCTGCCATCCTGTAAGTGCTGCAAGACCCTCTTAGCTGGGTTTATACAGACACACTTGCACTAAAAGGCAGTATGCAGGTATCTAAGGTGATGGAGAACAAACATTGCTGAGCTGGAAAGAGAAGAGAGTGTATTGTAATGTGTGGTAAACCTCTGAGTAAGTCTCCACCAGCAGCCTTCACTCAGATCTCATCCAGCATGGGCCCGAGTCAGTAATTTGCCAATAACCTCATGAGCTTGTGGAAAGGGAAAAATGCAACCAAATGCCACACCTGTCAATAATCATAATACTGATACTAAACTCCTATCATTGTCGTTAACTGTAAGCTTAAACCCAGAAATGCAAATAACAACACAAATAAATCTGTCCATTTCCATGCAGGAAATCACTGGCATAACTAAAAACAGAATCTACCATTCTCTGCCTTATCCATGTATTAAAAGAGAGATATATATATGAATATAGAATTTTCTCCCAGCCTACATGTCCACTTTCACTTCATTGCCTGATTTTGTCTTTATTTTACAGGCAAGTTTTATGCAGCTACTGCTGACTTAGGTAATTTCCCCTAGAGTATTCAAAATACACAGAATACTGAGGTCACAATTGCACATTCTTTGCTATGATCTTGCCCCATTGTGAGGTGCTAGAGAAGAGATCTTGGAACAAATTGGTGAATAAAGGAATATGTCACTAGCTCCAATGACAAAGCCAAGCATTTTAAAAACATTTCAGATGGAAGCAATTAATACGTTAATAAATGTACTTTACAACAGCAATATACGTGGTATCTAGTAGATTGGCTTAAGTGACAACCTCCAATGATGAAACATTTGGGTAACTCTGATGCAGTAGTACAAGTCAGCCACTTAACAGGAAAATTGTGCATTTTGAATCTACTTGTGTTTTGGAGTATGTCAACAAATAAATAAAAAATGGTCTGACGTATAAGGTTTAACAAGCAACTGGTACAGCCTTAAAGGAAGACATTCCATCAAGTAACCAAAATGGAGAGTGGAATCTGAGAAAAATGGTTTCAGAAGCATGACCCACGCCTGGGGACATCCACTGCAATCACCATCCACGCCACAAGTGCACTCTGCAGCTCCCAATGCATGAATGTCAGCTCCTGCAGGCCCAGTTCACCTACAGACACATGGCCATAAGTCACTTCACAGCAGCATTCTCCAAACCCAGCAGACTGAGCTCACAAATACAAATATGCATATAAAATATTTTATAGATTATACTAAACAAACGTTCTGGTTCATTTACAGTTCTGCAAAACCAGAGCCAAATCTACTGAAGGCATAAACAAGTACATCTATTTCATTTTTAAAATGTTAATGAAGAATGAGATTGTTATTTGTTCATGGTCTATTTTGTGATTTTAGCCAATAGTCCTAGTGATAATTATCAAGTGTTTATATTTAGATAAAAGCAGTCCATATGGCAATAGCAGAACAATCTGATGTTTAGATCCTCAGCTGCATGTTTTCTATAAATAACATGATTGAATAACTGTAACAAATTATTTCATCAGTCTAAAAGCAGATACCAATATATAACAACTAAGAAAGCCATTTACTCATTATCTGCAAATAATAAATACATTCCCAAGTACATTTAACACTTTGGAAAACACAAAAATATAAAAACACAGATATCAACCCATAAATGTCTACATGAATGTATCGTAAAATTTAATTCTTAATTTCCCATGAATGCACACGGGGAATCAGATGGGTTCTTATGATATTTAAAGGACCTGCACATGTAAATGCTGTTATTTGACATGTCTGTATATGAATCTTATCCAAATATCATCCCCAGTCAAATTGTCCTACCAATTTTACAGGCTGCAAACCTTACAAATGCCTCTCCTGGAAGGCACCAGGATTCTCAACTTGGGGACCCTCCTCAGGTTTGAAAATATATGCAACAATCAAACAAATGTCACTCCCACCACTATAGCAACATTGCACGCAGCCAGAAAGAAAGACTTCAGCAATGCCTTCAGCATCCTTGATCAGGATTGCCAGGCTGCACAGCTCCCCTCCTCTTCCTCACACAAAGGAACAACCCCAAAACCAAACCAGGCTGGGGGCAACCACCCCTTTCCAGGGCGAAAATGATTGCTGCACAACGGCCAGCATGGACAGCTTAGGGCAGCTGTGTCATATAAATTGTCAGCAATGACCATAAGCACTCAGAGAAACAATTTAATTCCTCACTCCCGCCATCATGGGCTGATATATTCTTTCAAGGTCATTACCCAAGGCTAGGAGGGTCGCATGATTAACGAGTGACACGTCCAATGAGGGCGGCTGTGCCTGAGCAGGCCTTATATTAATTAGACAGAAGCACTGAAAAATAAATGGTGCCTGGTAAGGAGGGGGCAAACTCAGATCTCCCCAAACTCCAAATCCACCACTATGCTGCTTTTCCTTTGTAGGAAGCTGCCATTGCATTGCAGAAATTCAGAAGCAGAGACACAAAAGACACTTCCTACCTTGCTTACATCACTTGGGCTCTTGCCCGAAGTTTCCCTCAAGTCTTCTTTTTTATACTTTTCTTCCTCCTTGCCACAATTCATTGACTTACACCACATGGAAGCACAAGAGCAAATTTAAAACAAATGTGAAACAAGTTACAAGGTTTACAGGTTTGTTGCAGGCACTTGGAGAGACCTAGAGCAGACACTAGAATATAACCGACCTACCACCAAAACTTGATCAATCTAATGTCCAGCACCTCAAAAAAAAAAAAAAAAAAAAAAAAAAAAATCCTAGCAGGTTTGCAGATTGAATGATTTAAAGAACTAAAAGCCCTTCTAACTCTCAGGTTAACCCTCAGGAGCTCAGGTAAAGTACCAGAAACTAAAAGCCCTTCTAACTAAACTCTTCTGCCCTAGATGCCAGGCAGGCGTTCCTGACCACAGTCCTGCCTTTCCACAAAGAACAAAATTAAAATACCAATGATGAAACTTTGTTGATTTTCAGATACTTCCATCAATCAGAGGTTACTCTCACCTTTAAATAAAAAGGCAAGCAAAAAAAGCCCCAAGCACTGGAACTGGGGCTTTTTGACAGTAACAATACTCGAGATGAGATTCAGTCATCACAAAACACTTGTGCAGGTCATCAGCTGATGAAATCCACCCACCTTCCTTCGTCACTGCCTCTCTAGAAGAGGTGCAGAGAGAACAACCACATACTGTGATTCTAGGAAACACTCAAGTGCCAATATGCATTTTTAGAGCACTCAGGACGGTGAGCACATGTCTAAATGCTACTTTGACGCACAATAACCAACTACAAGTAAGAATCCCTTCAAAAATTCAGTTCAATTATTTTTTTCTGCATCCACAATGTTCAGCATTAATAGTGACCTTCATGTGAATACACTGTGGCTCTCACCAGCCCAGATGAGGCAATCCAAAAGCTTCCTTCTGTCCCCAGTCTTAGCACCAGCATCTTGTGTCTTCTGCTGTTGCCATTGACTGAGTAAGGATGCTGCAGGGATGATTTAAGTCCTGCCACCCCATGGGGCTCAGGCTCTGGTGAAGGAGTGTTGTATCCAGAATTCAAGAAAAATAGTACCACTGAATTATGTAACCTCGCTTCTTGGCACTTATATGTTTTCTATAACAAAGGAAATGAAACCATTGTGAACATTTATCACACTTCTCTTAGGTGTTTAGACATTCCATAAAGACAGACAAATATTATGCCATATTACAGGATAAATAGCCAACTGAAGACTAACTGAATTGAAAGGATAAGCAAATAATAAACAATGCTAACAACAATAAATTGAGGCCACACAGCTAACCAGCTATATAAACTTTATATTTAAGAAATAAAGGCCCTCTAATGGCTGTGGCTATGACCTAAGCCGCTCTACCATGATGTCCCTCTGAGGAAACGCTGTAAATAGTACAGCTTCCCAAGCAGCCTGCAACCCTCCCAGTACCATTGCTTCAGTTACTTGCCACATTTTATAATCCTGCTTATTCTCAGAGCAAACCAGATGAATTTCTGCCATTTTCCTCCTCTAGTGGTGTGTCCTGCCAGTTCCTTTCTTATCTACCGTTTCACAGGCTTTCATTGCTCCCCAACCATGCACTTGCACTTGAGCATGTTTGCAGTGCTCCTGCCTCTGCCTCTCTTGTTTGTGAGCAATAATGGGGCTCCTGAGAACCTTCAAGAAGGTCAGACTTTCTACAGCAGTGATCCACCCTCTGATTAATGCCCCCACGACACACAGCACTGCACACACCAGTCTTGACCAGTCTGGGGATATCAAGCCTGCTGTGCCACGCTGAACTGATTTGATGCTATTAAACCAAGAGAGATGCACTGCCAGCAAAGATGCAGCTCAGGACTACCGATACTTATTATTTGTAGAAAATGTTTAAATTTAGATACCACTTCAACCGCAGATTTCCCCACAAAACCCTGGAAATCCATCTCCTTTTTCAAGACTACAGCACATTAAATTACACTTGGTTTATCTGTTCAAATAGAAAGAGGGACAACTGCTTAATTGTCACCATATTCAGGTGCTGTTAACAGGGCTGTCTGACATTTATGAGTTAGCATAAAAGTACTTTAAATGAAGACAATGTACTCAGTATCTGCCTGAGCAAGAAGGACCTAATTTTCTGAGATTCTCTGCACTCACAGCTTCAAATTACCCAAATGAAGCCACCTAGACAGTTTTGCAAAATTACATTCAAGTGTTCTTGATGTTCAACTGTTTGCTCAGCCTACATATCATGATGCCTTCCATCTGCTCAGGTGAAGTACCAAAAACAGTGATAGCCTTCTGTATTTTACCTTACAGCGTTCACTATACAGCAACTTCTCCTCAGTCACAGCCATGTTTTGGGTGATTCAAATCACTTATCTAACTCACTGCTGAGCTCCGGACTGTAGGCAGCACACAGCTGAACCATCCACTTAACTATTAGAAGTTTGAATCTCTCCAATTCCCACTTCCCACTTACATACTCCAGATTGGAGTGGCCAGATAAAACCTTCATCCAGCAGCCTACTCACAGCTAGGCCTGGCTCTATGCATTGTGCCAGGAAGTTCTTGGAGCTGAGCTGGAAGCTCTGTGTGACATGAGAGAGCAGTCAGACCTCAGAACCACGGGTGAGTGTTCTCTGAACTAATCACTGGGAGGTAACAATCCTTATTAACCCTCTGTAATTCAACTTGCTGAGTTTTTTTCAGAATCCCCATTTTCTACTTTCAACACATTATGACATAAAATAACCATAAAGAGCAAAAGTTAAATCTTAACAGCAGCTTTTTTAGGGTGTCGTTGGCATAATTACACTTGTTAGCTTGCCTTTATTCTAACTACACAGACTAAATAAAAAGGCAAATCTCTTTGCTCGAACAACAAACTGTTTGTCCATCACCTGCTTCTTCCAGTCTACCATCAAGGGTTCCTAGTCAGTTTTGAAATTCCCCCAACATGTTTGTGGGACACTTAAAAAGAGAAACACCCAAATCCAGAAGACAGGATTTACCCAAACAGCCAAATATTTGTGGCTGGGATGTTAATTGAACAAACAAATAATTTATTTTTTAATCCAAATCAAAGTTTCAATTTACTTTCTAGCAGCATCATTCAGACTGGTTTTCTTTTTTTTCTGAAAAAAAAATCCCACAACCCTGTGTCCTTAGCACAAAGGAAGAAATTTAGCACAAAGGAAGAATTCTGGAAGTCAGGAGAAGGTTACAACAGCTCTAGTTGTATGTTCTCATCACCAAAGTATTCTGTGCCATCGTTACTCTTCTGTTCTTACATGCTAATTCTCTCCACTGACACTTCTAAAATGCTTGCAGGCTAGAGGGAATATTTTCCAGGTTGCTTCATCATAATACATGTCCCATCAACCAATTCTCAGCACAGTTCACTGACAGTCTCTCTAGCTTCCCAGATTACCTGCAAAATTCCAATCAAATTTACCCTTGTCCCAAGACCAGCTACCACAGCTATGGTGTGATTATACAGCACAACACCAGCACCTGCAAACAGGTGGAAAATAGGCAGCCAGACAGGTGAGTGATTTTAGAAAGTCACAATGAGTCAATGGGAAGGTAAAGAGGAGCTCACCTCTTAGGGTGAATAGCTAAATATAAGTACTTATGGCAAGCCTTTGTAATAATGAAGGAATGAGCACCCATGGTCAGAAACCCATGTGCTGTCATCACCTGCACCTGGTTCTGCACAGACAGGTCTCTTAAAAGATCTATTTTAACTATAAATAATTACAGCTTTATAATGATAAATAAATAAAATATGTACCATGTATAACAATTATGTAGAATATATATCAGGGATAAATAGTTACTATCGATAAACCCTTTTTATTGCATAAATAAATACTGTAAGTGTTCCCCACTCCCTCCCCCCATTCTCCCGCTCCTGCAGCCTCTGGCTCTCCACTGCTGTTCATCACCTAAGGCAAACACTCTCTCACTTTCCGTCTGTTTCTTTAAAACTCTAAACCACGAGGCAGCACGGAGCAATGCCACAGGTCACAATATCAAAAGCTGGAGCTTTTACAGGTGTCCTCGATAACACAGGCAGTAAAAGGCAGCAGCAGCAGAAGCAGAACTGCTGACCTTGTTTGATGCTGCACAGGAAAGGGAGACACAGGCACTGCCATGAGGAGCAAGCAATGCACCATGTAAAAACATGGGGTTTTCTTCTTTCTTACACTAACTCTTGCAGAAGTCACTTCAGCACTTTATACATGAAAAAAAAAAAAAAAAAAAAAAAAAAAAAGATGTGTCTACTAATGACACAAAACATGGCCAAGCAAGATACATCTTAGTAAAGCTGATGACTGGCCAAGCCCCATCATGCTCCATTCCTCAGTGAAAGCAGTGCACAAGCTGCACAAAGGACTCACAAACACCAGCCTTCCCTGGGGAGCTCAGGCCAGGCCACAGTGGATTCCAGGACAGCAGCCCCAGCAGGCAGGTACCTCCCCCCCCCCAACACCTGCACACATGCACACACACACACATGCACACATATGACAACGCAGATCCCTTTGCACACACAAACAACAGCCAAAATACATTATCAGCCCAGCAGGGCAGCCTTTACTGATATAAGGGGTAACCTTGATTTTGGCAGGCTCAAAGGCATGCTCTGGCCCTTCCTGGTGGTCTTTTTCTCTTCCCCAAGAGTCATCACAAGGAATTTGCTGCTAAAAATTCTTGGTATTTCCTTTACATAATTTTGAT
The DNA here is from genome assembly GCF_033783945.1 of Neopsephotus bourkii. Lineage (NCBI taxonomy): Eukaryota > Metazoa > Chordata > Aves > Psittaciformes > Psittacidae > Neopsephotus > Neopsephotus bourkii. The sequence goes on along the minus strand of NW_026902313.1, from coordinate 115,202 downwards.
TTACACAGAAACATGAAAACTTTTCCAGTACCTCATTCTCCAATCCTGTATCTCTACAGTTACTATGCCTGTGAAAATGTCCATCACTTATGAATGCTACATTAACCCTACACCCTTTTCATGATATAGGGAGAAGGTTTATGACTTGGAACTGGTAACACTGTTTGATAGTTCTCTATACTGAAATTACTGCAGTTTTGTCCCTTCCTAGGAAGATGTCCATAAGAAATCTAGTGGGAAGACTTGGGGCTAAATCCTACTTGGTTTAGTCAGGTACATGTGCGAATACTGAGGTAGAAAAAAGACTGCCATCACAAGGCTCAGTCTCAAACAGCTGGATAGACCTCTGGTAATCTCAGGACAGGCATCCTTTTATGATGGCAGACTGCTGAAGAAGGAAGAAGTCTGGGTGTCTCCTTGCCTCTTGTTCTTTCTCCTCATCAGAGATTTTCTCCATTGCTTTATTTTCTGGGACAATTTCTACCATCCCCAAAAAGACACATTTCCAAGGATACTTTCTTTTTCCCTCTCTGCCACCCAATCCGTATGTAAAGGCTTCAAGGCAAGCTTTTCTGTGCTAGCACTGCCTCTGTCCTGCTGAAACACCGCTGGCAGATCTAGTCCAAGTCTTTTAGCATTTCCCTCCTCAAATACTAATATCAGCTTGGATTTAGAATGAGTTATGGTGAAGGCAGAGCAGTTGGCACTATTTGAAAGATCTATATGTACTAAGTGATGTGTGGACTACATGTGGGTGCGCATATGTGACCCACAGATGCGATACAGGACCGCATGTTTGCTGTATGCTCCCAGCCCACGCTGTAAACAGGTAGAGTTCACACACACTCAGAGCAATTCCACCCGCACACACATATTTCTGTATCTGAATGCATCAGAACTGGTTTGGATTAATTTATCAAGTGCCTATATACTGAAGACCTTCAGACACAGGCTGCAAACAAAGATGAGACAGTTGTTTTGTGTGGCGGCTTTTCAGCACCAGCATCATCATAAACAATATTCTCTTGCGTGACACGAAGCAAAGGCCCACATTAATTAGAAATGCCAGAAAAGAAAGATTCCTTCCCTCCCATTCCAGTCATTCCCTCCCAGTAACCTCCAGTTTCTGTGCACTGAGGAAGGGTGGAAACACCGCAGGGCACTACCAGGGAGGGAGTTTACATGAAAAGCTGACTCTCATACTATTTTTAACATGTCCCCCATGTATTAAGAGGACTATTTATGTTACATCTATTTAAGTGCATGTGAGTTTATGTGTTAATGCCTGCTCACATACAGGATAAAAAAACCCACAGCACGGTTAGTCAAGCACATGTAAATACAGACAGAATCCTATTTATTTGGCAGACCACACAAAGGCTAAGAAATGAAAAATGCACTCACGCCCTCTGACACCCTGGCCGAGTGTATGCACGAGAGCTCTTGTGGTAGGGACTGAAGGCTGGCTTCTGGCTCCCTCTCTCTCACTCTCCCTTTTCTGTTAAGAAGACACTTTGAGCACAGGGATTGCTCACAATCTGGCTGTGTGATCCACATGCAGGACTTGTAATATGCCTGCTATTTCCCTCTCTCTCCCTCTCCCCCCCTCCCTCGTCAAACCTTCCCCCACACCATCCTTCTTGTTCTCATGTTCAGTGGTTATTTTAGCTTAATGTGGTGACATCACAGCCCTCTTAGTGAGATAAAGCCCTTGCTGTGAATGCAGAATATGGCTCTACTGATCACTTCCAAAGGATGGAATTTAGTGGGGTCGGATCTTTAATGCTCATCCCTGGAGCAGAAGATGCTGTGTTGTAGTGCAGCTCCGCACAGGTCGCTCTGTGAGCTTGAACAGCCCTGCTGCAGCATGTGGGTGACGGCATCATGCCTTACTCTGTGAACTGGGAAACCTGGGAGAGACACTTCTAATAAGTTCACCCATTTCTGAACAGCAAAGGAGAATGGCTACATACCTGCCTGTGGCAGTAACTTGAATTTGGTGGGGTTTGAATGCAAACACTGGGGAGAGATGGCTCTTAGCTAAGGAGGTAGATGGAGCTCTGGAAGACATCTCCGTTTTCAGCATCATGACAGTATCCAAAACCATGCTTTGTATTCAAATGAAAAAACCTTGTGAATTTTTAAAGTTGCCCAAAAAAATCTCTACAGCTTCTCATTTATCTGTAATTCATCCACCGTTTCATATCAGATTTGCTATAGCCTCAACAGTTTGTATGATTTTGTTCCGCATTCTCCTAAAATGGGAAACAAAGAAATAGCAGATGATAGTACAAAAACTTAACAGCAAACCAGATAAGAAATGCAGGAGGAGAATAATGCAGTCAAATAAGCTCTCCGTTATTAATAACTGTGCCCTGAGGTCTACAGACATAATCCCAAAACCTAAATTATCTTAAATCATGAGGATACTAATAATGACAGCTTGGGACAGCAGAAGGGGTCTGTGATTTCAAGGGGTTTGTAGACCATGTATATATGATTAACATTTCTGTGCTAAGGTTTATTACTTCATTATAATATTTTCCGTCATAAATGAATAGGTAAAACACCTGGCTATTAAATATAAACCTATCCTTCAGGATGATCAGATTATCACTTCAAGTTAAAATCTTTTGTAATTTTTAATAATGCATAACAAATAAGATTATTTATGCAGTTTCTTCAGTCTGCTTGCAGGACCCATGTCTACGTATAGCCTCCTCTCTTGAAAAGCCTGAGCTGCAGGGGGGTGCACTGGCTGCTCCCCCTCTCTGCCTCGAATCCCAAGGACAAGGGATGCTCCTGGCAGCCCAGCTCCATTCTGGAGCATGGGGTAATTAGCAGCACACAGGAGTTACCAGCCATGGTGATGCAGAGGAATCAGGGGCAGGCTGATGGGAAAGTCAAGTGGAGGCCTGGCTGTCTGAAACCTCTTCAATAGATCTGTAGTCTGGACTTGAACCCTGCCCTCTCACCTTGGGGTCCCATATTTCTTCCCCGCACCCCCCTGCCTGCGGCTGTATTGGCGATGAAGGGCCATGGTGATCCCCGGCTGCCTCCCAGCCTGCAGTGAGGGACAGGGGGAGGAAGGCGTGAGGAGGCAGTGGAGGGGGGGAGAAGGGTCTCCGATTTCCTCACAGGTAATTAAAGGGACTGTTTTCAAGGTTGCATGGGCGAAAGACAATCTGGCCTAATGAAGCATCGATCGGCCGCACCAGGGTAGGCAGAGGCTGACATTCACTCAGAGGTTCCTCCAGCCGATGGAAAACTCCGAGCCAGGAATCCTCTGCCCTGTTCGGCACTCCCAGCGACCTGCTGTGGGGAACACTGCGTTTGCTCTAAATGGACATTCATTCTGTAATTACCCAAACCTGTGTGCTAGATGGGATAAAATTATAATTAGAGAGGCAAATTACTTTTGTGGTGGGTCTTTCTGTTTCTCTTCTTTGGGGTAAATGTTCTTCATCATTCACATTATAACCCCGCCAATCAGTGCTGACGGTGCTGGATGTGTGAGGTCAGTTATGGAGATGCAGAAAATTATGGGGGATTGCCAGGGATGTTTTTGTCAATTTGTAAGCAAAACCCTGTGTTATTGCCAGGTTTTCATCTTTTCATCACTGTCAGCCTGTGCCAGCACAAGGTATCTAAGAGCAAAATCGTCTCAGAGGCTGCTGGAAAATTAACAGGGGAAGATTAAAAATATATTAAATATATTTTCATGTAAAATAGAAAGAGGAAACAGGTACTTACATTAAAAAAAATTAAGCCAATTAAGCCCCCTGGAAATGCTGACATATCAAGCTCGCCGCTCACCCTAGCCAGGCATCCACTCTCCCACTCAGAAGCCGAGCAGCTCCGCAGCATCACGCTTGCCGGGCTCCCAAACCTGCCAGCGCCTCACCCAGCCCCTTTTTTCTGTCCCAAACGTTTGCATTTGTAGGATGTCTGAATAGTAATAAAAGGGCCAGGAAATGATAGTTGTGCCAAGTAAATTGGGGTGAATGCTGGGGGAGGGGAGGACAGATCGATTGTGAAACAACTTGCACATTATCTGGGAAGGATTTGCTTGCGGTCCTGCGCTGCTCCGTGTTACAAGAGGCCCCGCACTCAACAATAGCATGTCCCCTCGGAGCGGGAAACACAAAGGGAATTTGCTCTGATTCAATCCACACAGTGAGGCCCCTCTGGGGCTAAAGAGGGTCACTTTTACCCTGGCTAAAAATAAAGAAAAAAGATTTCTTTTTCCCCTCTCACACACACACATGCATACACACGTACACACGATCCTGTTGGAGAAAGCAGCCCGCCTCCACTTGATGAGATGCTTAAAAATCACAAGCCTCCTCTCTCGTTTTTTCCATTTAGACTTTAGCATTTGTCAGAATTTACTTGGAAAAAAAAGAAAACAAATTTAAACAAGTAGAACGTGATCAAAGAGTGGCCAAATGGCCTCTTCCTTTTATTCCCTCTACTTGTATAACAAGTGCCTCTGCCAGGGGCTGCTGCAGCCCTGGCCCCTAATAACAAAGGAGGGGACACTGTTAGAGCACAGAGCTGTAACCTGAATTTTAAAGGACACACGAGAGCCTCAGTATAGGGCTCTGCTGTATTTGGCTGTAATTTTTTTCAAAACAGCAGTTAGAGTTCTAATCCCAAATTCTTTCATTGACAACAGGTCAGAGCAGAAGGGTGGGAATTGTGTGCAACACCTGCTGAAATTACAGGGAAAAAAGAAAGTTTTTCCTAAATTAGCTTAAATCTAGCTCAGCAGATTCTATCTGCATTAATTTGGCTGAACAACAAGATATTGCTGTGGACAAACTCTGACTACAGCAGTCCCGAGTTCCCAGAATTGGCACAGCTCAGCCAAACAATGGCTGCTTCCTATTCACCTTAACCCAGCTTTTCGAAAGAACATCCCCAGAAATGCAAAGCGTCAGCGGGAAATGGCAATTTTATGAATCCTAATCAATCAAAGGGCTTATTAACTCAATGTGAAGCCAGATTAAAATCTTTAATTATAAATCGTGCTAAAAGGAAAAACAAAATGTACTTATAGTACATTGAAAATTCCGGATATTAACATAGCTGCCATTATCTCTCTCAATATTAAATTTCCCCTCCCTGCCTTGCAACATGCTCACCTTTTTCTGTTCCTAAAGAACAGAACTGTGAAGCAAACACATTTTTCTCCTTCCCAGCCTTATTAAAACGTATTCTCCCTGCCCACACCTCGGGCTCTGCAGTGGGGGCAAGAGAAGCCCCGCTTCATTGCGCAAGCGGCAGCCAGGGCAGTGGTTCTTTATTAACTGGGCCGAGTCCGAGTTACTGATTGTTTTTTGGGGGGCCACAATCAAACGTGAAGCGTTTGTGCTAATGAAAACAGCGTGCATGTCTCTGCCGGCACGGGTGATTGGCAGGGCTGCAGATTGCTAGCCACGGGAAGGGCCCTCACTGCAAGTGCTGGCGCGAGTGGGGCCGGTTGTGCTTTTTTATCAGGCAGACATTTGGGAAATGACCACGGCAAATGTAATCACAGTTGGATGGGAGGGGTGGGGGTGCGGGTGAGGGCGAGCACAGAATGAGAGTCGCATGTTTTATTTATTTGTTCAAAGTCACGGTCATCCCATTGTGTGTCCCTCTCCGTGCCTGTCATCTCCTGCCCCTCCAGCCCCACCCCCCCAGCCCCAGCCCCAAAAGCAGAATGCAGCTCGGGGCTATCATAAAACACATACAACTTCTCCAGAGCCCAGCATTTGCCTGGAAAATGGCTTATTTTCTCTTTGGAATATTAGCATTGTCAAAACAGTCTCTAATTGTGCTGTTAAGCGAGATGCTCCCCGCACATCCACCGTGCTCCCTCCTCAGCAGGTTACTTGCTGCCCGGCACAACACACTTCCTCCACCTGCCCCCCAGTTACAGGTTTGCACCTGAAACTAAAGGTCCTTTTTGCACAGAATTAATTTTTCAAAGGAGAATGAAATTTCCTTTGGAAAAGAGACACTACAGGACACACATTGTAATTCTAGGTCACTTAATTTTTTTTTTATACATAATTCCTGTTTTACTTTCTACTGCTTTTTTCCCAGCACATTGCTTCCCTGGGGTTTAGCTCTTCAGCATTCCCCAAATGAAGAGCACCTTTGCTAAGTGGGATTTTGCCTCAGTTTTGTGACTGCAATTGAAAACCTGAAAGGTGTTTCCCATCTGTAAACCTTACGGAAAAGCCAGCTGGTTAATTTGAAAGACAATTCTAATTTCAAAAAAATGGGAACTTGATTTTATATTTTGCAAATGACTGGTTGGATCCAAAATGGTCTTAAAAGCAAATTTCACACCTTTGAGAGGGTAGTCACCTCCTCTGCTCTCTAACTGCTGCCTGGAAGCTCTGCACACTGTTCTGAATTCCCACTGCCAACTACAGACACCACAGATTCCCGGCCCACTGTTTTCCAGTGCATCCTGGAAGAGGAGAGGGCTGTTCCCACATGTGCTCACCAGGATCCTTGCCCTCCTCAGGCAGGGTAAATAATCCAGAATACTGATTTGCAAAACGCAACCACCACCTGTCTGCAAACTGAGCCCAATGACACAGAAATGGTACAGCTTGGGAGCACCAAAACCAGAATTTACAAAATATAATCCATGGCACTGAACCTTTCTGTGACTAAAATGTGTTTCTCAGATTTGGGGGGTTTTCCCACAAATACCTCCTTGCACACATGCTTTGTGTTATCTGCTCTCGAACTGAATATTTATGCTCTATGCTGTATACACAGAATACCAGATTTTATTTTATTTTTTTTGCAACTAAATATTACATATGTTTCTTGACTGAAAACACTAATGCACAAACATTTCTAGAACTCATTTAAAACCTGAAATGCTATGCCACAGCAATATATTCATTTGAAGATGACCATTAGACCTAATAAACAGGATAAGGGAGGCACAGATCTCGTCCTTTTCAGCTCTTGCAACTGCCTTTCAGTAAATTCAGAAAAGATCCTTTGTGCCCAACTTGGTTTTCATTTCATTGCTTTTAAATTTGTTCAGCTTGACTTTTGACACTTTAGAGGCTTAGCCCTTTTTAAGTACAATAATATAATAAATATTTGTGTTGCCAAAGAAAAAGTGAATCTGTTGTTAGTGTTAGGATGTAAGTGTAGCAGGATCCCTTTTTCATTCGTTTGTTATAAATAATTCACACAACTATGTGCATTTTATAAACACAATCTTTAGGAAACTGATACTATCAAACATTCTTGAGACAACACTCAGAAACATATACATATGCACAAAGTATTTACCACAGTGTATTCGAAACTATAAACAAAAAAAATTGTTAATGAAAGCAGAAAAATAAGATATTTTATATAAATAATTATGTTAATACAAAATGTTTTCAGACTTATTTATACAAATCAGTCATCTGAATGACAAAAAGCTTTGACAAACTACAAACACCTATCAAAAATTATATTATTTGGCTCGTTTGCCCTTGTAACTTCCATCTTTAGCTTGCCTTGGAAAAAGAAGACCAATTCAAAATCTCCCCTGCTATCTGTTAATTCAGGAACAAGCCTAGTCATATGCATTTTCCTTTACTTATATGCTAAAAAGTGTTTTCTCGATTTTTTTACAAAATATTTGAAGAAATTGGGTTTTTTAAAAAAAAAATTTAAAATTAAATAAATTAAACCTGTTTTAATCTGAAATTGTTTTCCCTAAAATATCTGTGGGCAGTAAGCTAGTTTTGATTAAGAAAAAAAAAATCATCATATTCTTAAGTAAACAGTTTAATATGCATAAAATATCTTTTTTATTTTCCAACAGAAAACACTCTAAAATCACTCAGAAAATAAAGGGGAATATGAAAAACACTGAGCAGGAGCTACCTAAAGCTCCACATCTTCACTTCTTGCACTTTTCGCTATCGTTCTCATTTTAGGATGTGAAGTGTTCCTATTTTGTTACTGCTAATGAAACGAAATTTTCTTGCACTGCCAGAAATTACAAATTGGGAAAGCTTTATATTACTTCTAAATTCAAGACATAAAATTTCAAACAAACTATTTTTACTATTTTAAATGATCTTTTCTATGTCTGGGACTGCTCCATTTTGCAGCCCTGCAGTATCTCTACAAATTCTGTTATTCCCAAGAACAACAAAACCCCGTTTATATTAACAGATGTTTCTACAGTGGTAGCATGATTGGAGACAAAAAGGCACTGCAGCACAAGGAGTTCACAGACATTTAATCTGGATTATTCCACTCCGTGTTTGCCCCACAAACTGGACTTTTTGGGAGAGCAGTGGGCCGAGAGTGCCTGCTTAGGCTCTCTGGATGCCCAATTAGACTTGTCTCTGGACCCTGGTTCAGGCTCACACTCTCTGTTGGGGTAAAACCATTTATCTTTATCGTTCCCCGGTGGCGGGAAGCTGGGGGAAGCCCTGGCTTCGCCTGTTGTCAGCGGGCATTGATCAACCCTTGCTGGCTGGTGGCGGAGGCAAGGGCAGGTCCCCCAGGAGCCCTTCAGGGCTGGGCTGTGTCCGGGGGAGCTGTATTAAGTTGTGATCCAAGTGACTGCTCATTGAGGGAAACGGGTATTGGCGTCCCCATCAGCCGGAGACACCCTGGGTAACACTTAAACAAGTCCACTCTGTTAATGTCAGGCCACTGGGGACACGTTTAGCCTCTCTGCTGACCATTAGACCTGTTGATGGAGTGGACAATAAACCTGACAGGACAGGCTGGACACTACTCCTGAGCCAGTCTTACAGCATGCCGCAGCCTGCCCACACCTACAGCTGCCCAAAACAGACCCAGGGCCACACTCAGAGAAAGAGCCGCAGGGGAACAACTGCCTAAAACCACCCCAAGCCATGAGCCAAAACAGGATGGGGAACGGAAATGCTGATATTGTCACATTTTGCTTTAACTTATTTCCTCCAAGTGCCTTTTCTACAGGCTGGACATTCTGGAACCTGTTTCTTAACTGCCTTCTACAAGAAAATAAAATGGTTATTACTGTAGGAAAAGGGGAATTTATGTAGTTAACTATACTTTGGTTCCAACACTTTGAAGGCAGCTTATATGAGTGGTTTATTTCATGTCACATTCTTAAAAAAGAGAATAATCAAAATGGGAAAACAGCAAAAACAGCTGTCCTTTTCCCTCCAGAGAACAATATTTTTGGGGGAAAAATCAAATTTCAAAGTATTGATTCTGTATTCATCAATCAAAAATAAAAAAATAATAGTAAATTCAACCTTATCTGTATTCAGAGGAAGTGTTGATAATTGCATTTGTATTATTTAAAGAAATTATATTTAATTTTTTTTGTTACTTATGAGAGGACTAGTATTTACTCTTTAAAGTTTCTGCCAGTAAAAAGAGCCCTGGGTTTGACAGAGCAAATTTTCCAGCATTTGGAAGCTTTTATCCCAATTTTAACACCTTATCGCTCTTCCTCTAGAGAATTAATTGGCATTGCATTAAACCAGAAAATGGTATAGAATTTTAAACAGTCCACACAACTGGAAAATTGACAGGTCATTAAAAGCTCTACTGGAAAGAAACTTCGTTCTAAAAATTTCGGGGTTTACATATAATACATAAGCACATATATATTTACACATATACATATGCTCATTCAGAAAGCAAGTTAACAGCACCAAGTAATTTGTCTAAAATTAATTGAAAATAAAACCTACATTTTAATATTAAGTATGTAATCAAAGATATTAAAACCAGAGATTTTCTTTTAACCTGGTAGTCAACAAAAAACCACACAGCTAAAGAAGATGCATATAATCCAGTATATGTATATAATTCAGATTATTCAGATAGGGCTTAGATTTTCAGTCAAATCTCACAAGCTCTTCATGAAGGACACATGCTTTTTGTCACTAATGCATTTTCAAATCCGTGTAACTTCCGCAAATTTAAAGATATATTTTTAAAGCCATTTAAAAAGACACAACAGTTTTGTGGCACGTTTCTTACTTAGTGAGTGTTGCATTTGTACAACTCTGAAAACAAAAGGATTTTTTCCTGCCACCCGTGTGATGGTGTTTGCAAACTGATTTCTGCATTTATTCAAACTGAGCCTCTCATACCTGCAGCCTGGAAGAGGTCCTCTCAGAAACATAGGTGACAATGCTTCTGGATTTTATTTTTTAAATTTTTTATTGTGATTAAAAGAATACATAAAATTAAGGCAATTGACAACATTTTTTTTCCCCTGTAGGACCTGTTATTTTAAGACAATATAAATTGTCTGGTATTCTCCATGCTTGCAAGGCATGAGGGTACACAGTCCGTAAGTAGGTAATAATTCAATATATCAGAAGGTGAAAAGAAAAAACAGAGTAGCAAAAAAAAAATAAAAATGTCCTATTCTTGCAGAAAGCCTTCTTCCCCAGTTAAATGTAGCAGCTCTTGTGTATCATGGCTGGAATGCCATGGCTTTCCCTGGGCCTGCGGATGCAGAATCCCTGTGTCAAAGGGGGGCCAGCATCATTGCCTGGAGCCTCACCCATAGCTCCTCTTTGTGCTCCATGTCTCTCATCTTTTCTCTCTGCATTTCCATTTCAAGCAAGTGCACAGGGATAGCAGCACGGATCAATTGCAACACTAGATATTTAGTAATACAACCTGCGTATATTTTATGAATATTTTCATTTAGTAGGAGTACATCATAGCATCCCTAAATGAGAAACACAAAAGCTTCCCAGTATGTGACTCACAGCCACTCCTCACCTTACCCTTTGGTTCACAAAGTTTTCCCAAAGCTTGTGTGAAAATGTTCTGACTTTGCATCGTTCACATAGCTCATTCACTGCTTCCTAATGCGGTTCTTGACCTGCCAGTCATCTGTGGGCACCAAAGGGTGTCACAGTGCACTCATCACTGCTCTCAGGCCAGCTGGGACACCAGGCAGGGCCCTGTTCTTCCCCCTGGCTCAACACTGCAGACGCTGCCCCATGCAAAGAGTGACAACTCACAGACCTGATCAGAAGAGGGAAAATCACAGCAAAACTCTGAACTGTGCACTGATTGCCAATCATTAATTGTATATAAGGAGTTTGTGTACTCTGGGGCAGAACTATTCCCTTTGTGGGCACATCTGAGTCACACAGGCACTGGAGTCTTTGGAAAAGCCACTGTTCCCATTGCCGTTACATTTGCTGTGTAACACAAAATGCAACAGCTGCATGCTTTCTGAGCCTAGTGACCTCAGATATCTGCCTCAAAACGTCTGAAATGCTGCGGAGCCAAAATCGAGTTCTGTATTTGAATAAACACTAGATGATCTCCATTACACCTACCACAAAATGGTGAAGGTAAAATTCACAGATTTAACTTGACGTAACTGAACTTTTGAACTGACACAGAAATTATATTACCACAATCTTTTAGGCCGCCCTGTGATAGTAATTTTACATATTACCTTTGAAAAAGAGATACTGTGAAAAAAGCAGGGATTCAGAAAAAATTCTAATCTCACTTCATATAGGAGCACAAAGGAAAAACGTTTTTAAATACATAATAAGATTCTAAAAGTTGCATCAACACGATCAATATTTTTATGTCCACCTATTATGCATCTTCCAGAGGAAACCCCTTCCCTCCACAGTGAAAAGCTGCTTCTCATGCCTAGAAGCAGAAATTGCAAAAGAGAAACCTGAAAGGATAAACATCAGGTGATGGCAGAGAGGAAGATATCCCAGGAGGAGCTCGCAGCACAGCATGGGGGAGCTCCATGCGTTCTGCTCCCTTCACAGGTCCCACACATCTAACCCCTCACCATGATTCTGTACTAAACTTGCTATTTCTGTACAGTAATAATGCCTTGGAGTACTCTTTTACTTCCCCTTTTGTGTCTTTTCACATGGTGTATAAATTCATATATAATGACTCCATTGTTAATTGCAAATTTCTTTAATAATACTTAACTTGCTTGCTTCTTGTTCATTTTATCTCTTACAAATCACCTGCATGGTCATTTATTATCATTTTTGCCAGGCGCTTTCATGCTAAGCAGCAAGGTCACTGCAAAACCTGTATTGATTTTCTTCCTAAATATCCAACTGTACAAATACATATTTTATCAGTGGTTCTGAAGTCATCCCTGAGAGCTAATGTAAACACAAACCAATCCAGCTGCAAAAGCCTTTGGAACATGGAGTTGGAGATGGACTTCTGGAGATTCCTGCTGGAAAAATCATGGCTGGTTAACCCTTTGGCTGCTAGTGGGGAAGTCAGTTTAGCAGCTGTGGCTCTGAGCTGGGCACTTGGGAGAGCCGTCACTGCAGCACAATGACATTTATCTTACGAGCATGTTCAAATACGGTGTATTTTACTTGGTTGACTGATTTTAGCATCCAAACATACCTTTCACTATTTCAACCCACAGATTTAATATCCTTGCTTTGAAATATATTAGATGCAAATTTCCCAAAATTATAACCCCAAACTAGAATCTCTTAGCAATCAAGATAAGTATCTGTAATCGCCCTCCACTGATAGGGAGCCTGGCCTAACAGTCCTTATATCCACCACAGAGTTGAAATGCCAGGCCTGGAGCTCACCAGAAGAATGTCCTGCTAGGTCAGGAATTTCATGTTGTTAGCTTATTTATTATCTTTTTTCTAAGAATGACAGAGTCCCTTTTGCAGCTGAATAAGGACCATTTCTCTCCCTGCGACTGTGAACAACAGAGGTTCTTGGGTAAAACCAGAATTTCTTTTTTCTTAGCTTGATACTGAAACACTTAAACTGGGATTACAAGAAAACAAACAGTCAGTGTGAATGGCTAGAAAAAGTGATTCAGAGCGGGACTGTGCTTCAGACATATGTTTGTAAGAAACCAACTTTGAATCCTTGTGCCAGATGTAGTCCTAGGGAAAAATGTATGCAGGCAACAGGGAGTTAAGTAAATAATTTTTTCTTTTCTTTGTCGATGTGTTTAGTTCTCTTCCTGCCAAGACTCATTTCACTCTGCTATCTTGTGAGAGACACATATGGTGCAGCGAAATTGCCATCCAAGAAAGCATGTCCCAGCCTGTTGAGACATCATCAAATAAGATTAAAGCAAAGTAAAAATAAAAAGATAGAATGATTTTTTTTTCTTTTTCTTGTACAGAGAACATCTGATGAAAGTCACTGAGATACTTGAATGCTTCTAAAGGTTTTGCAACCATTTCTTTACTTTGCTTGGTTAAGAAAAAGGTAGAAATAACAAGCCAGTGTCTCCTTTTTCTTCTTCAAGCTAGTGAAAAAATGTGTTTCATAATAAACCTGATGTATGTGAATAAAATACAATATTGCCTTCTGTGCTTCTGTGGAAACAGCACTTAATCACCCAAAAATACCACTGAAGTTCTTTTTTGGTTGCCTCTCCGCCAGCATCCCTGACTTCTGCATGCAAAAAATCTCTTCGGGCAGAAGACAGATGAACTGGCCTACTCATCTGCTCCACAAAAATATCCAAGTTCCCTCCCAGACAGCATATTCAGGTATCTTTATGTCTACCAACTGCTATGCCAAAAATTACAATTCATCACCTGCAAAGAACAGAAATCCAAGTAAGTGTGAAACTCCCTGTTACACAGGCCTCAAGATGCTAGTGAGGATGAGGAGGACTTTACTGGTTCTTTCCCCACAAGGTTTTTCTAGTATCCACATTTTAAAGAAACAGGACTCAGTAAAAATGTCCCACTTGCTCTTGCACATGGTCCCTACAAAAGGACATGGGACCAGAGTGTAACTGCTGTGATGGTTTATGCTGTTACATCAACCGGAATTGCTGAGAAGCAACTTGCCAGCTACTCTTCACTGCCTTGAAATCAGACTCTAGAAATATTACAGGCTTACTGTACACTTCCCACCAGGAGAGCACCAGCAAATACAACACATACGGTACGTTCTATAAGTAAATAAACAGAAGTCTGCTCAAGGTCAAAAGGAAATCACAAGGGATAGAAGGAAGCCAGAATCAAATTATCTCTTCTCATGGGAGAAACTGAAGGGGAGCTTCTTATCCATGTAAAATAATCCGCAAAATGGGGTTCAACTACAGAAACAAGAATGTATTTTGTGTATTTCTTTGCTAACCTCTCCAGTTAGAGACTGCGTTTCCAGCTCTTATTTCTAGCACATAGCCTTCACTGGACTGCAGGAAAGCAACAATGCATCAGTAGCAGAGATTATCCCTGGCCTTAATAAGCTGTTGTTGGCTTTCATAACAACTGCAGCCTAGGACGAGTCACACTGAGCTCAAAGACAATCCTACCAATAGCCTGGAGCAAGGATTATAGAAACAAGAATCCAAAGGGGGTGGGAGGGAGCAAAAATCCCAAGAAAGAGGGGCTAATGTAAAATCGTTTACATATTAACCTTCTTCCCTTCTGACAGTGGTCAAGTTCTGATTCAAAATACAAATTATCTCCAATTACTTCAAAAGAGGCAGTCACAGAGCTGTCACTTAACCTTCACCATCTGTTTGGCTCAGAAGAAAGCTGTACAGCCTGCCACTTTGACCTCATCTTTCTCTTCCCGCACTGGACAGGCACCAAAAGAAGAGAAGATGGCTTATTGTTCTCCAGAGAAAACCCCTGCCCTTGGAGAGCTGGGGCCTGAGGGTGCTAGGGGGCGGAGGCAGAGCTTCAGGAGGTGACTTCATCCAACTCTTCAGGGGGAGGCAGGGGTTGTTTTGGGAGGATGAGCTTGCGAAACATTCCTCGCTCCTCTTGCCAGCCGTCTCAAGATGTAAGGTTTGTTTAAAAGTGGAGCCTCTGCAGAAAGCTGTTGCTTGCTAAACCACAGGGGTGAGTGAAAACAGCAGAAGCTGATTCACAGTGCATTCAGGCTTAGAGACTTTTGAAAATCTAGTAGCCAGATGGACATAGAAAACCAGCAGCTATTTAAGATGTCAAAGGGAAAACACACCCTGGAAAATTAAATACGTTTCTAGGAAGAATAGTCACACAAACTGTTTGGGAAAAGAAAGTAAAAGAAACTCAAAAACAAACAACCAAACCCTAATAAACCAACTAAAACTCCAAATACAAAAAGGTGCACAGTCTGGGAAAGCACAACTTAAACTTGGGTTTAAGTTGGATGCGGCCTCCCTGTAAACATAAATCGGAGTTCACCTCTCCATTCAGCTTTACAGACTAGACCAAGGCTTTTCCAAAACTGCAGATCCCAGCCTTTTGTGTGGTGCTGACAGAAGGCGCAGAGCTCATGGTTCAAAGTCACCTGGAGAAGCAGCATCAGGGAAGGAGCAGGTACAGCACTCCCCCTCCCCTCCCCTGGAAGAAGACAAGCAGGGTAGCAGGGAATTGGACTCAGAAGCACAACCCGTAAGTGCAGAGGTGTTGGGAATAAAAAAATCTGTTTGAGGAAAGAGGTTCCAGAAGGGGTGGAGGGCACAGTAATAGGGTGCAAATTTTTGAATGCCTCATGGTTTATGGGCAGTCTCTAATGCTTCTGCTGAGAAACACTACAGCATTTCCATTGGCTCTGATCTTTATTTTTAGTTTTATTACCCACTACATAACAGGTTTCTTCAAGAGAGAAAGAAAGAAAGCAGATCCCTCTGTAAACAGGAGCAAGTCCAGCTCCTGAGCTTTTCATATAGCAGTGGTTTAGCATGAGGATAATTTCATATGTGAAAGCAGCTCCAAAAACAAATGTCTGTGTAGCTGTGCACGTTACATGGCACTTTTGGCATCATTTGGCATGGGGACTCAAATGCCTTCTCTTGTCAGCCTTTAATCCAAGAAATACACACCACAATGCACACAGCTGGGTGCAAGAGCTGCAAACTTTCCATTTCCATGGCAGATGGTAACAAGTCAATTAAACACACAGAGCTACAGTGCTGCTAATAGCTTCAGGTAGTATGGAGCAGTGCAGGCCATGCGAGGAAGGAAACTCTGCTGCAAAAGGTGCTGAACCAAATAATGATCTCAAGCAAATAGCCCTTTCTTCCTAGACTCCAAACTCCTTTGCTATCTTTTTGAAAAATCAAACAGAATGTTGAGCTCAATTTGCAGTGCAGAGAGGGAAAAAACATTCCCTGCGCTCCTGTGCTGGAATAGCCCAACAACAGCTGCAGCCACCCTGAAATGTTTAATTTTACTTAAAACATTCTCTCAGGCCGATGTATTATTTGAAGTATAACGTACAGAATTATCTAATGAATTCTCAAATCAAATACTCCAATTTTGCTGCAGGCCATTTCCCGAGAACAAACTAAAGGCACACAGGCTACTCTCTGTGTCTGACGAGTTTAAACAGATGTCTAGTGGACATCAGCTTCCTTCAGATTACTTCTCCTATTCACTCGTCTGTATCTCCCGTCACTGCAAACTTCCTTAAATCAAATACAGAGAACGATGATAACAAAAAATATGGCAGGACTACCAGGCACAAAAAGGCCTGCCGTGAATTCTGGCTGTCCCCACGCTGTGGTAAGGGATGTGGTGACAGTGAGAAAGTCACCAAGGAGCAGCATCTGGCTCTGATTAGGTAACAAGCTGTAGCATCTGCAAACTTGTCAGTTCTCAGCCCACAACAAAGTCCAGCCAGCAGATCTGTGTTTAAAATAGGAACTAGCTGTTACATTTTATAAAACAAACATTATCTGTTCCCATTGCAGAGTGCCTTTTTATTAAAGGCCAGCTATAAGAAGAGAAATTAAATGTGCTTGTTACATTTTACTTTTCATCTTATGGAAAAAAAACTATTTGTTTTTAAGTTTGTCTGTCAGAAACCTTTTTATTTGTCCTTTCTCTGTGAAAGGGTTGTAAGATAAGAGCAGAGCTCTCACAGCACACAGTAAGCAATCACTCTGAACCTTTTGTGCTCTTACAACATTCCTCTTTTTTTTGCTCTAAGAAAAGTAAAACAAAACTTCCATGTAGTGAATCCACAAGGGGTGAGAATCCACCCTGTGGCTGTATCCCTTAGGACGCACAGTGGGGTCTGCAGCACCCTGTTCGGTGGGAGGCTTCACACCTCCTTTTTCCACTGCCATTCACCCTTGAAGCTTTGTTCAGCTGCACAAGTGGGTCAAAATCTACTCATCTCATTTTTACTAACGTACTTGAGCAGGGTATTTGACTAACAAAGCCTTCCTACTTCACTATTTTTTCTCCCTTATTTTTCTTGGTATGTTGGAGTTGATCTTTTTCTCTGCTCTCTGTATTCCTGAGTGACAGCTACAGTCCTCAGCGCCTCTTCTATAACCTGAAACGTATTTATACTTCTCTTTTGAAAAATGAAAAGAATACTCTGGGTGTAAGACCAAAGTCCAACATAACTGAGGAAGAACTGAAGAATTATTAAACCTGAAAAGTTAAATTTCTGTCCAACCTCACAGTTATTTTTGAGCATCTAAGGGAAACCACCAATTAGCACCTCCACAAAATACATTCCTGTAAAGCTGAGCGTCAGTCCAATGAGTAGTAGAGACTTGGGTAGCATAGATCCCTCTGTGCAGTTTGGGAAACCTGGCATAAATTCATATAATTTAAAAATTTCTCAATCTCAGCTGTTTGCTTCTGAAAATACTTAACTTGTGCCCTAGTCTGTATGGGAACCAGGCTGCACAAACTTCAAACCCAGCTTCAGCTCTGCTGGCACCCACCACAGTGGGCACAGAAATACCTGCATGGGCAGAAACAAAACCCCCAGTCTCGGTCTCATCATAACATCTGAACACAAAGAGAAAACACTATATTTCAAAACCCCAAGATACTGCTGAACTCCAAAATAAGGACCTGAGGGAAAGAGCGTCACAGGGACTTGGGTGAGGGGGTTTTGTTTGGTGTCATGGTTTAAGCCCAGCCAGTAACTCAGAATCACACAGCCGCTTGCTCATTACTCCCCTTCTTCCCTGCCTGCTGGGGGTCGGATGGGGAGGAGAATGCAAACAATATGAGTCCCATGGGTTAATATAAGAACAGTCCAATAATTAAGGTATAATACAAAACCACTCCTGCTACCACCAATAATAATAATAATAAGTGAAATAACAAGGGGAGAGAATATAAAACTAAAAAGGAAAAAAAATAAACCCAATAAACACAACTGCTGCACACTACAATTGCTCACCACCCACTGACCGATACCCAGCCTGTCCTGAGCAGCGATCTGCGCTCTCCGGGTGACTCCCCTCAGTTTTTGTACTGGGCACGACATGCTGTGCTATGGAATACCCCTTTGGCTAGTTTGGATCAGGTGTCCTGTCTCCGTTTCCTTCCAGCTTCCTCTGCCCCTCCTCACTGGCAGAGCATGAGAAACTAAAAACTTCTTGATCAGAGTAAGTGCTGCCGAGCAACAACTAAACCATCAGTGTGTCATTAGCATTGTTCTCAGACTAAAGTTGAAACACAGCACTGCACCAGACACTAGGAAGGAGAAAAATATCTGTTACAGCTGAACCCAGAACAGTTTTGAACCTTACTGAGAAATCTGTAAGTTGTGAAATACAAACCACATTATCATCAATCTTAAGAAAATAGATTGGTGTCAAGTGATGCTTCAGAATCTGCCTCATAGCAAAGTTACTGCACCATTACAGGAAGATAAGCAGAAAATCTTCTGTGCAAACAAAGGAGAGCTCCCCAGTACCCCACAAAACGTGTACCTGGTTGCTAGAGGCCACTGACACAACTTCTGGGCCTGGAAGAGTTAGGCTGCACAGGAGCACGCAGTACCTCCTGTGCAATGTGACTTAGTAAAAAAAAGAATCATTCCCAGTTCAGTATCCTGAAATGTTGCTACCTAAGCTGCAACTTGGCCTCTGTTTATAAATAAAATCAATGAATCGCCAATTCGCATGGGGGCCTGCGCTGCCATGGGAAAGCTGGCTGGCTGTTCTTCAGGATGAAACTTTTCTCGGTTTCATGAATTCACCAATTTCAGTGATGAGCCCCACTCATGAGCATAAGACACAGAGACCTGTTTCCCCTGGGATAGCAGGAGCTGCTGGAAAACACTTTTGTACAGAGACCTGGCTTTAGGGCAGTGCAGAGGAGGAGGAGGGTAACACCCAGCACTGGCACCCCACAGTGTGCCTGTCCTCTTGTCCCTTCCCTTAAACAGCAGCTACAGGTACCTCAGCTAAAGGAGCAGACAGCCCAGGATAAAAACTGGGCACTTCCAGCCCCAGAGAGGCCTTTCACTCTCCTGAAGCCATAAGGAATCTTACAGGTTTGTATTGTCCTCTGTTCTGGTTTCAGAGCTTTGATGCTGAGAACAGAGCCTTGACTGGGTGGCACCATGTCACCCAAGCCAGGCCCCACTGAAGACATCTTCCACATGCTGCTCACAGTGACTCCTGTCCTTACAGACCAATGGGTAAAACCTAGTGATTTAATTTTGTTACCACAGAATTCCTGCTACCAGCTTTGATAGAGTATTAAAGACAAAACGGTGGCCTATGAATCTCCAAGTTCTCAGTGTTACAGCTTTTTCTCCAAACCTCTCTGATGACCATATAAAACAGGCAGAGCAAGCGCTCTCCTGCAACCATTTTGATGCCTCAGTAAAGTGCTGTGCATTTTAAAAGCAACATGCTCTGTCCATGATGATGATTTATCATTATTTGCATGACGGCTGTACCCAGAGGCCCCAGCCTGGTTTCTTTGTGCTGGGCTTTGTACAAATACACAGCAACACAGTTGCCTAAAAAAAACCCTAAATTCAACCTAAAAGGTTCCAGACTTATTCTCTTTAAGTATTTCCTCACTCAATATGTCCATAATTTTTATAATTTTAAGGGGCATCTCCCAACACCTAATATTTTTTTCACAGAGACACAGATGAGAAGTTTCTGCTTCCAGGTACAACCCTACAATGAATACAACAGGCAGTGAGGTCATCTGTGCAAAACTTACAACTAGGTCAGAAAACATCCTTTGGATCCAAGGACATGCCAGGCATCACAAGCATCAAAATAATCAAGCAAAGATGAAATGACTGTGTGGCTCTCCCTCCTTTAGCTGAAAAAGCTCAAAGCAGCTGCTCTAAATGAGAAAAAATAGACAGAAATACAGTAAATACTCCCTCCCCCCCCCCCCCCAGTATGGCTACGGATGCACAATGGTAGTATGGAAACAAAGGAAAGGTGTAGAGGCTGCATGTAGCACCCTCAAAAGCAGGAGTGAAAACAGCCTCTCCTATCTCTAAAAGCAGCTGGGGATGATTCATGATAGATTTTTCTGTAAGAAAATTCCCCTATGTTTTTTTACTTGGAAAACTCAGTTTATAGATCAGTTAACAACTATTAAAGCCACAAGAGAACATGAAACGCACCACCTTTTCCTTTTGATCCTTTTCCCTTTTGGATGAAAGTTTTGAAGTTTGGGATATAAAATTCCTGATTTTTTTTGTTGTGTTTTATGCTTCCATGAAGGCATTAAACCAAAAGTTTGTGGGCTGAAGAAATATCCCATAACTAGGGAGGAATTGAAGCAAGCTGTCCTGCCCAGGACACCTGTGAGCCAGGTGTTGCCCTGTCTCCCAAATGGAACACCTCATTTACCAACCAAATCTGCCTGGGAAATTACCTGCCTCTCTCGATTGCGGCAAGTGGTTTTCATCAGCCTGCACTGAGCCTCACTCTGCACTCTGCAGATTTACAGCACCAGCTATAAGGGTCGTTGTAGGAGGGAAAGGAATGAAGCAATGTTTAAAAGCCATTAAATAAATAGAGGGTCCCCGTGGAGAACGGGCAGTGCCTTGGGTGTCCATTCGTTAGGGCGGCCTCCCGCCGAGCCCACCACCACGCGCTGCGCACTTGGCTCCGAGGCTGTATGGACCCCGTTCCCTTGCAGGATGCTTCGGTTTTGAAATCTATCAAAGGAATCTCAAAACAAATTACATGGTAAATTATTATCTCTGTTCTGGCCTCCTCTCTACACCCCACTGTTCAGCATGAATGGCTGTGGGAGGGGGCTTGTGAAAGCCTGCCAGATAAGCAGATTACAGAATGTCAGGTGCCTCGGGCTACGAGAAATTTCACAGCCAAACTTTGCTGGCCTTATCAGTTCATCTCACTAATGTGGGTCACAGGCTATTTCAATTAATGCACCTCTAATGACTCACAGTTGTTCCTTAATGCAAAAGGAATAAATGCAGATACACAAAGCAGCAACGTACAGCAAAATGCTCTCCCCTTGCTTCCCACCCGTATCACTGCACTGACGAACCAACTAAGAGAGATGGGGAAACCAGCCTTGCAAGGAATACAGCCTCTCTTTCAGAAAGAAACCTTTTATGTAGCTTTCCTATCATTACCAAGGCATTTCTGGCAGCTTTCAGTGTCCTCTAGATCCCAGTGTAGTGAATAACAAGACCTGATATGAAAACAGAATGCAGAAAACAAATTAGCATTTTGAAAATAAAAAGCCTGGCTTTTAATCCTATTAAGATCATGGCTTTTTTTTTTTTTTTTAAGTTCTCTGAAAGATATACTGATGTTTCCATTAGCATAAATGCTGAAATCAGCATTTCCTTTGAAAGAAGTTGTTAATATTTGGAAATGGTAGGATTTCCGACCCCAGCTTTGATTGTTATTCTATGCTACCCTGCAAGTGCCAAGGTCATGGGGAGATTCACCTGCACACTGAGCTAAATGAATGCGCTCGGCCACAATACATGTATAATTTAACATTCTCCTCTCAAGTACCACCATGCATTCCTAAAAATATTTTATTACAATAACAAATTGGTTTCAAAATCATGCATTATGTATTCTGAAATTAGGTCTGCCAATGAAACCTGTATATACAAACATACACACAACCATACAGGACAGCATGAACACAGAAATTATGGGTTCTAGAGGAGCTGGAAGTAACGATTAATTCTTCCTGCAACTCCAAAAAGTCCAGGTTTATTACTTTAATCTGCATAGTTAAAAAGAACAAAACAATCAATTGTTGTGAAATGTATTTAGAAATCAGCTAGGATGTCTTTTTCTGGAAGCCTTTATGAAAAGAAAATGTTTAACTGCAAAGTGCACAGTATATCAAAGCACACATTGGGGGGTTCATTTCTCAAGGGTACAGCTGGAAAAATATACAAAGCTTTTCAAATATTTAAAAGAGTATAAGTTACATTTCAAAACTTCCCCTGATAACATTTTAAATGTTTTTTTCCTCCAGATCAAGCTCCTCCAAACATTTAAGATTAATTGATCAAAAAATCCCTGCTAAATTCTTGATAATAAAAGCGTTCTTCGCCAGCTCTCTTTTAGTTAGTTAGCCAAGGAGTTAAAAATTTCATAATATTGCTGAATTTTCAGTAACAAATGCTGTAACGTTAATGCACTTTCATGATACATGGTTGTTTCTGATTTGAAAGTTTCATTTTAAGTTAAATATACATTGATGAAGCCTCCTTTTACAGCTCAAATATTCCTTTTTCTCATGCAAAATAAGCATGTTTCTTGGTCAACTGACATTTTGTTAAAATGGACTGGAGGTAGCTATTTATGAATAATTAAGATTAAAATGTTTCTGTGATTCCCTCAATGCTTTTTTATTTTAAAACATTTATATCATGTCAAAATGGACTTATTCTTCCAAAGGTAACTTTCCATTAAAATAATGGGCAAAATGACATTTCTAATTTTAATAATAGCCCCGAGTTCTTCACTACAGTCAAAGCTGCCTGCTGCAGAAGCACGACGTTTCTTAGGACTGAACCATTATGTGAATTCTTTGTAATGGTGCTAAAATACTTGGTTTGAAGTATTTACAACATGACAAATGAGATCAACTAAATTTCCATTTTAAAACAGCAGCCCTGTCTGAACCTTTATTTTGAACTGTGTGTTTCACCCTGTTAAAACCATTTGCTTTCCTGTTATTGATGGAAAGAGAGAGAGCCTAGCAGATACTATTAACTCAACTTCGTTCAGTTTTAAACTTTAGGATGTATTTTTTATAAAAATCTTGCAAATGTACATTCAAAATGGACATTTGTTATTTCATTTTTGTTCCAAGAAGCAAAAATACAAAATATTCTGAAAGACTGTGCTTTGCAATAGGAAAGACAGATTGGATTCAATACCTTACATTTTTAAGAGGTATTAATTCAGTAAATATTACATAAAATCAGAACCTTTCCACTCTCCCTTATGAATGCTAGTGCAAATGTTGCACTCAGGAGCTGCTTCTCTGTGATTTCGTTGCAGTGTTGTGATATGACCAGACATACATCTTTTTCAGTAGTGAAATCAGGACAAATGATTTAATCTCATCAGTAGTATCTGAAAATGGTAAATGTTAGCAGCTTAATTTGTGATTTCTTAAAAAGCCTTTTGTATCACTATTTAGACTGACACATTGAAGCTTTGCTTTTAAAACAATAATTAAGAAATTGTTGACAGAAACTAAATGTCACAGACTATTTTAATCAATTGTAAATGTTCTTCCCCCTTTTTTTCTTGAGGTTGAGCCTGACAAAAAGGGAAATCTAAACTATTATTAGAGAGGGGAACGCAAGTTCCCGGAGTGGGTTTTTGCAGTAAAGAGATGTGATTCATATAAGTAATAAGCAAACTCCATGCTATGGATTTTTGAATGCCCTGGCTATTAATCCAGAGGTTAAATGATTAAACCCATTTCTGCACTTTTCAGTTTAGTTGCAAATACATTTCCTTGAATTTAGATGAGGGCAGTTTTAAACTGAATAGGAACTATTCTTTTATTTGTTATTAAAGTCCATTGCTATCTTTCAAAACTGTTCGTTACACATACCTGAACACATACATATATTAAGAAAATATACTGAAATAAATACAAGATTATAAAAACTGGATTTAAAAAAAACACTCACTTTTGCATGGCAATTTGCTTAAAGAAAATTGTAAATGGCAATACATTTAATCAGCTGTTACAACCGTTATCGCTCTTGTACAAATTTAGGCACAAAACAAAACTATTTGAGTGCAAAGCCTGAAAAAAGGCCCTTCAAGGGCCAGGGCTGGGGGTGCCTGAGCACTGGGAACCAGCTGAGCACAAGCAAACGCTCCCTGATGAGCCGCAGCCAAGCGCTCGGTGACAGGGAATGCATCTCGGCCAGCAGCAAACATTCCGGGCTGGGAGCAGCCTTTTCAAATGACACCTCCATCAATATATCCAGCCCTGGGAAGTTTGAAAAGCATGCAGGAGAGAGAAGATACTGTAAAGCTTTCTTTCCTGATGCTAATTCTCCTGCATGAAAAAGGCAAGGATGTTCACTCCAAGTGTTTTGTTGTTTTGAAGCCAATCATTTACGTTTAAAGACAGCAGACACTGCAACAGCTTACGGACTTTCTGTATGTCTTTCTAGATGGAAGGAAAAATATCTGAAAGCCAAAATAAAAGCAAGTTTCTACATATTTTTCCCATTCAGGATCCTGCAACTGGCTGGTGAGCTGCATGACACCAAAAAAAAACATGCAGGCTCCTAACAGGATTAAAGGCAGAGGAAGAAAATACAAATGAAACACACACGGGTGGTTTTCAACTACAGCTTGTTTTTGTCCATGAAAGAAATCCACCAATTAAAATAATTCAAAATGGGGCTTTGAGCAACCTGGTCTAGTGGGGGGTGTCCCTGTTTGACTCAGGGGGCTGGAACTAGATGAGCTTTAATGTCCCTTCCAACCGAAATCAGTCTGGGATTCTGCACAAAGAGCATGTGCTGAGCCCTAAATCAGGGAGCTGCAATGAGGGATCTGGGGAGGCTCTGGCTGGCCAGGACCATCCCCCAGCTTTGTGACTTGGGGTGAAACTGGCTGAGTGCTCCAGCATGTGCACGGGAATCATAGTTTAGTGTGAATTCTGCTTTGGGGGCTCGATACATTTCTCACTTCCTCCTTTAAGCTAACTTTCTGTTAAATGCAGGTATATGAATTAATTATCCCTTTGTGTTGTTGAAATAAGCTGACTACTATTTGTGATTTTAATGGTAAAGTTGCAAACTCTGATAACAGCATTTTCCCATCATTATTAGAAATACAGTCCCATGGAAGTTTTCCCAGGGCAGAAACTCTCCAAGCTGGATTCTTTACATATCACCAGCTTGCATGACAAAGCGTTTCCTTAAGCTAGCCTAAAATCCACAGCTGCATTTTTCTGCTACACGATGTCATGGGGCAGAGAGTGAAACCTGTGCTTAACTGCATTTGGGAATCTACAGGCGCTTCCCTGAAACAAACCTACAATAACACTCCCACAAATATGCTGCTGAATCATTTTCAGGATGAGACTGCTCACAAACCAACAGAGAGCCACCAGCACAAGCACAAACATTCTGAATGTATGTGCTCGCTTCTTCATGGCAACACACATATGTGACCAAAAGATCAGCTCCAGAGCCCCACAGAGGAGGAAAAAATGATAAATTTTCTGTAGCAGCATGTGAAAATAAATTTAAATTATTTAAAGCATGTTATCACAAATCAGACACACCAATATAACAGTAACAATTTGCTACCTGAAGAAGCTATAGGAAGATGGGGTCCATATGAAGAAGGCTTTACCCTATATTCAAAATGCAGTTTTTAATTTGCATGAAAAGTAAATCATACCTTTTCCTTCTCCCCCTCATTTCTGTCTTAATTTTGCCCTCCTGTACTACTATAAAACAATCTTCTGTGTAAGAATTAGCATATCAGCTGCACTTCAGTTTTTATTCACAGCTATATGATTTTCATAAAAGTTTCCTTTCCACACATGTTGTTCTTCCAGCAGCCAAAACAGGAAATTGAGGTTCATTATTTGTTTACTAACAGTAAGGAGCAAGCAGAAAGGTTTCTTGGTATACAACGCCTTTACATAAAGTCTACACAAGAGTTCGGAAACACTAAATCTAGAACCCCTGAAGGGGTCCCTTCCAAGTTCAACAGAAGGAGGTGCAGAAATTCTGTGCCTTGATACTGTTTTTTATCTCCAGATCATGTCTGGAAACTTCTTTCTCATTATATTAGTGGAAAAATCTTTGCTTCACTGATTTCATTTCAGAATCACTAGCTCTTGCGTGGCCCGTGCTTTTGTTTTACTGTTTCTACATGTATCGGAGCTGATTCATTGCATAAGACTGAGTCTACAGGAACAACTCATTTTTCAGCATAACAGGTCTACAGCAAAATTAGATTATAGCTTTATAAATCCCTAGGATAAAACCCCCATATATCCCATACGTGCAGAAGGAACATATTGCCCACTGTGTCTTCCTTTAAGGAATAGTTACTCTTTGGATTTCCCCCTTTCTTCAACAGTACAGTTAAAGAGCCTTTTTTTCTGTCAAGCTGTTGGCATGTGATTGCACCTACGTCTTCCTTTATCCTCTTCAGTGTATTTATTTAGTCCCCTGAGTTCCTTTCCTCTTCTAAAAGGGAAGGTCTAGAAAACGGATAGCTGTTACTGTTGTCCAGGAGAACGTAGGGGCTAGCAGACAATTAGTCTTGCAAGTTGTGATCCCCATCATCCCTGATCCTGGAACCCAGAAAGATCCTTTCCTACAGCAGGATAGCAAAGCTGGAGGAGAAGGAAAGCAATAATCTAGCCTGAAAAGAATATCTTTAGACTTCAGGAAATACACTACCCACAAAGACAGAGAGAACAAGACCTTGGGAAACCATGGGATTTCTTTCTTTCTTTCTCTGTTTTAAAGAAAAACACTGTTTTCTCTTGGCGTTGTTACAAAACAATTCCCATTTAAGCAGTGACAGGCAGGACTCTGTAATCTGTACATACAATTTAATCCTTTAAAGAATCAGCAGAACCCACATCAATCAAGCCTTCATCAACTTGTAAAAACAATATTTTGATTCAATCAGATTCAAAGCCCTGAAATTCCCAACTAATTAATGCAGGGTCACTCAGAGGCTGTGAAGCAATGGCTAGCAGAGTGGTCAAATATTTACCCCTCGACACAGCAGACACTGGGACAACCAAAGGACCTGAAGAGTGGGCAAGAATAGATAATGCAACTCTCACTGCAGCAGGTTTCATTCACTATAAGTATTTGGATAAAGAATTATTACAAAGGAAAGAAAAAAAGCAAATGAAACTTCAGCTGTAAGCAGCATTCTCACGTCCTGCTCAAGGGCTGTTAAATGGTCAGTGACCCAGGCAACATCCTTCTCATTTCTTGGTTTTTAACATGCATGTCTCCAGACAGTTGGGCTGTTTTGGTTATTGTCCTTCCTTATAGCATTCACAATAAATTACATTATAAGAATGTAGACAGCAAAAAATTACTGAAGAGTCCAAACCACTAAGACCTTCCGGACTGCTTTGTATTCCTAGATATGAGTCTGGAATTCAGCTTTTTTCCTTTAAATCGTCTAAAAATAAGCCCAGCATTCACTATATTCCATGCACAGAAGCAAATTCTGCAGCGTGGAGGGGATGCAGGCACGCATCTGTCGAGCCCACCATCTCAAGGTAATTCTTTGGAGCTCGTTTGTGCAGCTTTAAACTCTGCCTCATGAGAAAACACCTTCTGTATACGCCATTCGAAAGCTAAAACCTCACTGATTATTTTCAAATGCAGTCATTAAGCCGTAACATGTTAATCGTAATATACATAATCATATTTAGCCATACATGAGGCTGATATGCAGCTGAGTGCCTTCTTTGACCTCATGTCTATATGTGTAAAGACAGACAATGTACACCCGCTGTGTGTGTGAGAGTGTGTGTGTGTGACAGAAGTGGAAGGACTGTATGTCAGAGAAAAATAATAATACATCTGGAGAGCTGGTCTCCATGACACCTGTTCACTGGAAAAAACAGATCTTTCTTGAGAGAGAGATTTTTACATCCTTGGTAGAGAGGTGTTCTGGACATGCTGCACCCACTCGCACCCATTTATCCATTGCTAATGGCCTTTTCATTGAAAATACTTTCTGTCCCAGAGCATGTCATATCTCTCCCAGACACAACCTCTATGTAATACTGCAAATCCATACAAAGAAACAACCTGCTGCAAAAACCAATGACACAGTTTTGCTTTTCCCTTTGGTTTACTGTGCTTTTTCCGTGGTCATGTATTTTTTCATTTTCTCTCTAGAGCTACACAAGGCACAGAAATGGAATATATTTTGCATTATGTTGCTGTGACTTTTGCTTCTGTGTTCAAATTCATCATACTACAAGAGGTACTCTCGATAGATAGACTTTAGAATAATGTTTCTGCAATCTGCTTTTCCATCCATAAGAAAGTTTTCCAAAAGTTTAACAGCAACCTTTTAATAATTCACAATTTTTGCATTGCCTGTGTTTTGAGACAGCTTGAGAAGGAATTATACACCCAGAGGGATTTTTAAAATGCTGGTTTGTAGAACCCAGGCTGATAGTATTTTGCTGAAAAAAACATCAGTACCCAGTTACGCCAAAAAGTATTTTAGAAGGATGCTCTCTCCCAGACTACTACAATCGTAGTAGTAATAATAATAGTGATAATGAAGAAAAAGATCCAGATAATGCCACCTTAAAATATATATATATTTCAAGAAACCATCACTAATCTTTTCCTAATCTTATTCTCATTTGCATGGGAAAAACCAGACAAGTAACCCAGGGGCAAAGGAGTACTTACTGATTTTCAGATGTATGTCAAGGAAGAGACCAAAATTATCACATCTGCTTCAACTGGCAGATGTAAAAACCCAGATTAAAGCATCTCCTCTTTAAGTTACATTATTATTACTACACAGGATCACAAAACAATACATGAAATCCTGTTTGCTTTCCCAGGCTACTGTGATTTCCTTGTATTTTGCAACCTCATAAAGAAGCTGGCTTCGTCGATCCTGAGACAGTTTCATATTATGTCTCCACATACTAGTACAGTCCTGAACCACATGGGGTCCTAAAACAATTCTAACCTTAAAAATTGTCACCACATCAGTCTTTTTGCCCTCGGTTGACTTTTTCAGCAGACAGATTATTCTGACACATAAAAAGAAAAAGAAACAGAGTCACCTGCTCCATCCTAGGAACTGGGGCTAAATGTGCTCTGTTGGAACTGCTAAATGGATGTGTAAAGGGACTCACTGGTACATAGCTGCACTATTTCTGGTTGCTGTCTGTACTCCACTTACTCCAGACTGGCAAATTCTGGGATTCAAGTGGTATTCTTTTGATTTTTTAAGAAAGAACAAATACACAGTGAATACCAATCAATATTCTTCCCATACATCCACCTTAATAAGCTGCATTTTACAGATTTCCATTTAGGCAGGCATTTGAATGGGAAAAATCACAAATATTTTCAAAATCTTTATTCCATTGAGGAAAGGTAAGAAACTAACCAAAACCACCTGAGCAATTCACACACAGCAGTGTGAGACCTTTCTTTCTTCTCCTCTAATTTGCCAAATTGCAGCTGACAAAGGAAAAGGAACTGGTCAACATTATAAGCTCCATTGCCATGCTACTGACTTGTTTTTATTTGGACAAACAACAGCTAAACATACTGGTGCATAGAAAACCTGATGTAGGGACAGAAAAATAGATTATTTCATCTCCTGGTGTCCACAGCATGCACCCACCTACAAAACCATTCAGGTACTGAAAAAGCTCTGGACACAACACAACCATGTACAGGGTTACTTCAAAACAGTGAAACAGTTTATAAAATGTCTGGAATATTGTTGGTATTTTACCATTCTTCTCTTTGGATTTCACTTCCCTTTTGCTATAAGACTGAGGGTGATAAACTGACAATGAAAAATAGTACATTTCTTCCTGTCTTTTAAAAAAGCACTTGAATAAATATTATCCATGCATCCAAGTCCTGAATTTGAATAGGTGCAAAGCAGTATGGATGCCACTGCAGAGAAACATCTGCCCTGCAGCTGCTACTGCCAGTGCAGTCAATATACTAAACAATGACTTATATTAGCATGTTTTCATGTTGAAATTAATAGCTCTTTTTTGAAAGTGTGACTGTTTCAGCTTCTAATCCATAACTGTTTGCAAATACTCCCATTTGGGGTATTATTCTTGGGTATATCCAGTGATCTTTTCCTTGGTAGCATTCCTTCAGTAATTCTGCAAACCAACCTGAACTGCTCCATGAGGTAACGCAATGGGATGAGGCTATTTTTAAGTTTTAAAACACAACAGAAAGACAAACTTTAACAATAAATCACAGATAAATGTACTAAGTTCCCTGGATATTAACAGAAATGTTACCTCACAAACAGAATTTCTATCTTCTAACACTTGTGTTACTAGTACTTCTATGTAGTATGTAACAGAAATTAAGGAAGTCTGAAACCTCTGCTGGTAAAATATATTTCCAGTGAGAAAAGCTTTTTACATCATCTTTCAATGCAAAGCGTGGCCCTAATTTCAAGCTCTCCCCATTTTTTCTTTCCCAGAGCTTTTCCTGAAGACCAGGAGGACTTACATAGTACCAGAAAAATCTCTCATCATGATGAATCTGATCTGTGTTAGTTCCCGATTTCCTGCAGCACTGCACAACAACCTGTGTCCCATCTTGGCCGCCAAAACTGTCACCTGGCTTCTTATCTCTCAGTTGCTATTTTCTTCCCCGGATTTTGCAGGTCACCAAAATCTGTCACACCACTTTGCATTTGGACACAAAGCCACAACACTGCCTGACTTCCCTATCAGAAGATATGTCACCTGCACTTTTACCTATGGTAAAATCACCTCCCCTTGTGCCACTGCTACCAGAGGTGTCCCCTCACATTCTGAGTTTGTCCTTGTACATCGCCACACAGCTTACGTCTCTGCTCATTGCTTGTCTCTTTTCATCCTGCCTCTACAATTAGTATTTCACTTCATCTCTTCTCCCAGTGACATCCATCATGGGTTTAGTATCAGAAATTCTTGTGGAAATTAATTTTTGTCTTGCTGTCTAAAAGAACTGATTTCTCCCTCCCCTCCCCACTAGAATTAAGGAGCTTAAATAGAGCAGCAAGATAGGCACATGCCAAGACCAAGTAACTGTCATTGCTATATGAGCTAACTCATTTTTCTCTTTATGATCCTCACTATATATCTAAAACTAGACTGTAAGCTCTCTGAAGTAGGGCTTGGCTTTTCTATATACTCCAGTAAAACAAATTACATAATAAAAATAACTGATGTTGGAAATGTAATTGGTCACTAGAATTTGCAAATCAGTAAGATGAAACTAGAACAGCTCTGTAAATCAGTAGGTGATAAATTGGCCCTGAATAAAGCAAGCTGAGTAGTCCCTGTCAGTATGTCAGTGTGTGTATTTACAGTTCAGAGTCATGCTGCCGCCACAGTATAATTTGCAGATTTCTGATTCTAATCACCAAAAGCAAAAGACTCCGCATAGAACAACAGATGGATTATCAGCACAGGGTGTCTAGGAAGTGCTCACACCCCTGCTCAGAGGTTAACATTTGATTTCTCTATTGTATGGTCATCTTTGACTGAAAGAATTGATGTGCAAAATAAATTCCTAGCTCTCAGCATTACCTTTTTATTTGCAGCTACAAAACATAATTCATTGTTCAAAGCAAATAAGAAACAAGCTAAATACTACTAATCCCATGACTAAAATTTGAAAATAAAATCAAATAACTGAAGTTAAAAAAATCCAAACCACACCAAACCCTCATGTAGACATTATTCTTCACCCTACTGCAATAAACTCTTCATTACATGTAATTTTAAAGATTTCATGGTATCTGAGATGTTTGTGACATCTTTGGTCACAAGATGCTGATGAACTTCATTGAAAAAGCTCTGCTTAGGGCTCTGGGATGAGAGCCAGCCAGCAGGGATGCATCATCCCTTTCTTCTGGTCACTTCACCAAGGAGCAGTCAGGTTTTACAGCCAGAGCACAGTGCTGAACACAAGACTATGAGAAGAGCATGTACCTTGCCTCTCACACAGACAGCTACTTTGGTGGTCCATCTTTTGAGCACTATTATCCCCTGTGCTCAAAAAGACATCCCAATAACCTGTCCCATAAGGCATGGAGGCAGCGCCACAGGCAGAGGGTGATATCTCTACCAGGTAAGAGAAACCTGTAATCCACCAGTGACCATCTCGAGACATCCACCACCACTGTAGCTGTTAATGGCCTGTGCTCATCAGATTAAGAAATCAAAACAGTGGAACTATTCCCAACTATATTGTGGCAGCTGTTGTGGTTTAATTGTTGTGGTCTGTAACTCAGAACCATGCAGCCACTCACTCACTCCCCCGCTTTCTTCCTCCCCCTGCTCCCGGAGGGATGGGGAGAAGAACTGAAAGAATGTAACTCGCACTGGTGGAGATAAGAACAGTCCAGTAACTAAGGTATAACACAAACCACTGCTGCTACCACCAGTAATAATAATGATATGGGGAATAACAAGGGAAGAGAATAAAACTGCTCACCACCCACTGACCAATACCCAGCCTGACTTGAGCAGTGATCTAGCCCTTCTATTTTCTATACTGGGCATGATGTGCTGTGATAAGGAATACACCTTTGGCTAGTTTGGGTCAGGTGTCCTGTCTCCGCTTCTTCCCGTCTTGTGTCTGTCCTCACTGGCAGAGCATGAGACTTAAAAGTGCTTGATTGGAGTGAACATTACTTAACAACAACTACAACATTGTGTGTTAACAGCTTTGTTCCCAGGCTAAAGTGGAAAACACAGCACTGCAAGAGCTACCAAGAAGGAAAAAAATGGCTGCTACTGCTGAACCCAGGACACAGCTCACTGAGAAGGTACAAAATCAATTTGATTCTGGGAATGGGAGCCAAGAGGCTCCACCAGAGAGGCTGGTTAGCTCTCTGGCTACAGTTGAATGACAACTTCTGTCCCTGCCTTGATTCCCCCATAAACAAAGTTATTTTTGGACTTTTGTAATACTTAATTCCCCAGCAAAGCATTCTAAGACCTAGAGATGAAGATTATTGTGAAGAATTATATTAGCAGTTAAAAACAGCTTAAAATCTTGCTTCCAAGTTTTCTTTATTCCTCTTTTTTCATGGTATTTGTCAAATTGCTTAACCTATATTTTGCTGCTTCCTGCATCAATTCTTAGTAATGATGATAAAAGCCTATATCTAAATTTAAACATTTA
Organism: Neopsephotus bourkii; assembly: GCF_033783945.1. NCBI lineage: Eukaryota > Metazoa > Chordata > Aves > Psittaciformes > Psittacidae > Neopsephotus > Neopsephotus bourkii. The sequence goes on along the minus strand of NW_026902313.1, from coordinate 82,088 downwards.
TAAAGAATTTTCACAACTTCCTTGTGAAATGCCTCAAAGAAGGCAAAGGGCCACTAGTTTTAGTGATTATTTGGAGTGGCTTTTAAATTTCTGAAACATTTACTTTTTACTCTTGGCATAGTGCAACAGTGTGATGTTACTGTGTCTGCCTAGAGCCTGTGCAGTGGAATCTCATGGCACTGCTTATGATTCTGTTCATAGGACAGCAAATGCTTTGGAAGCACAGATTTATATAGTGGGCAGAGGATGAAATGGAGGAAGGCTGCAGCCTGAAGGTGGATTTGGTCACAACAGCAATGTGAATGGTACAATGGGGCTGCCATCGTGTACAGCCCAACCCCTGCTTGGCTCCACTGACCACTGCATGTGCCACATCTTAAACACCTTTTGTTCCATTATTTGTTTCATGTATCTATGTCTATATCTGCAGTGGAGAAAAAGAACTATTTTTTCCAGTAAGCTGTCAGCCCAGCTACCATACAGAGACCCAAAACTCTAATCCCATCTACATTACTGTCTACTGTGCAAAGAAAAGCGAGCCCGTTTCAGAGATGCTTATTTACCTAATAGACTATAAAAGGTATCGAGGGAGTCATTCCATTCAACTGGGTCAATCTTACGTATGTAAATATGTATTTTAATCTGGTAAATATGTACAGTATTTAGAGTATGTGGAGAATAATTATTCTGTGGAATGGGCACTTCTTTCAAAAAGGTTCACACTACTCCAGGTAAATTAAACACCTTTACATACCACTAATGAAAGCCAAAATCTGCTGGAAAAGAGATATCCTCTTTTGTTAACTGATGTGAGTGAACACTGCTGAACCTTGCTGCATTCTAATGGCAGTTATTAATTAAATGTACTTCAGTAAGATTAACTTAGTAGATTTCATATAATATCTAATTGTAGGGATAGAAAAACATTTGGTTTCACATGGGAAATGATTCAGTCATGAAAACAATCCCATTACTTAAAAAATCTATGTGCGTGTGTGTTTATATATATATGCTCATGCCTACATGCATGAGCCCCAACTATGGAAAGAAGCATCACATACATGTGTGTTTCTCTTCCCTGTTATCAAAAAGCAAAGATTTTAGAAAAAAAAAATGCTCTGTAACTTTTTTTTTCTATTCATCCACTGGAAAAAAAATCTTGGTACCTTCAGCCTTCCACCTGGAATACCTTATAGGAAGATACTACACTATTCTCACTACTCTGCAACCCTGAATTTACCATGCAATTAGGCCAAGCAGACCTTTGTTAAAGAAATAGTTTTATTAGAGAGTTCTCTAAGCGAAGACATCAGACTGCTTGATACATACTGTTAGAACTCTTAGCAGAACAGTTCTGAAATAAATATATACATTTAGGTACTTATGTCAGTGGTTTTTTTGTATGAGAAGCTCTTCCACCATCCAATGGCTTATTAAGCAATAATGGAGGCTGGGAGTGGGGCGTACAGCATATTTCAAGGCTTAGAGTGAAAAGGTTTTCAGCCATGGCATAAAACTCTGGAGGTTTCATTTAACAGAAAATTCCTCTCTAGTCCAAGTCCACACCTTGCATAGTCAGTATCAAAGCACTATGCAATGAGAAACACTTTAGGCTACACTTACTTATATTACACCCTAAACAGCAAGTCTAAATAAATTAGGATTTGTACAGCTTGAAGGCAAAAGAAAAGTTACCATTTTTAAAGTTTGAATGTGTGCTGTTGGACCTCTTAGGGACAGCAGCTTCCCTTAGACGAATGACACAGCATGCAGAAGTAAATACGAACCCTAATACTCAAAGTTCCTTTGGTAGAGGCAAGGAAGCAAAACCAGTGTGGCTCTTGGCTCAGCTTTACTTAGTAAAAATACAAAAAGATAGACAGAAAATAAAATTGAGTCAGTTACGAGTCAGTTACAAGTCAGTGACGATGAGGCAGCTTCAGTCTGCTCTTTATGAGGTTCCATTTATTTCATCAAATTCACAAATGTGTAAATGCCATTTCATAATTTTCCGCTCTAAAAAGAGAAAGCAGTACGCCAGAAATGTCCGCCTTTCCTGGAATTTCTGGATACACAGTATTTCGGATAAAAAGCATTTATATATGTATTTATATTACAGATACATGGTGTGTGTATAGGAACTTCTTAATTGAAAAAGGAGGTAAAAACATAGAAAAATCAAATAGCATGCTTACATTCTATTAAATGTAGGACTGTTTATGTTTTATTAAAAAGTAAATAGTGCTGATGTATTTCTAAATACAATAATTGAAATATCTTAATTTCTGTCCTCAAATAGACTCATGAAAACTATGCAACAGTATAACCTGGATTTCCAGATGCCCAAACCAAACTATATTCAGCATTCGTGTCACTATTCAAGTAATTTGCAGCTGACATAAGGAAAATCTGGAGAGGGAGTGATAGTCCATACAAATTACAGAATTGACCTAACAACTGGAACAGTTCAAAAGTATAAATTATTTTCTCATTAACTTTTTCCCTGAAATGCAACAATGCAAACCATACTGATCATAGCAAAGCCTGGAGAGGGTTGCAGAACTTTTACCTGGTTTGTTGGGCTGTGACTTACTCCAAAGCACATGGAGAAACAGCTCAGGAGAAATCCACTCCCTGTTAAACATCTACTCTTTTGGATTCAGGAGGTTCAGATGATACACAGGGAAGCAGCTGAACTTACCTATAATACATATTAGTTATTTGCCCCTCTGAAGTGATTATTTTTGACAAGTGAGGTTCTACGCAATGGAGCATGTCTGGGTGCAGGTCCTGCTCCCATGGCACACAGTGTATGTGAGCAATGCTGTTCACTCATTCCACAGGACTGTGCTATGCCAGTGGGGGAGAATATGGGTTGCCTGACATTAGTATCATAATAAAATCAGCTTTTGCAGTCAGTCCCAACACCTTCAGCTGGCTGCTGCTTTCCATTGAAATCTTCTCTTAGATCAAATTATAAAATGAAATTCAGCTTTCTGCTGCCTCCATTTTCAACAGATTATAATGAACAACTTGTGTTTGCATAATACCTTTAGTAGTGTGTCGGAAAAGAATAAAGTACTCTTTCTAACAGAAGCCTGGTTAGGGTAGAAGACACAGAAATCAAGCAAAACAAATTCTTATGAACTGGTATTGAATTTCAACATTCTACTTGCTTATCATATAGTATAAATAATTCACACTTGAAAATCTTATTTTCAGAAATGTTTACTGACACAGCAAAAATCTATGTGAGAGGTTACTGACATGGCATGTAAATGCACACCTAAAAAAACTAGAGCTATCACTAAAAGGATGAACAAAGAATTAACCTAATGAGAATATCAGCTAAGAAGAAACATTGTCATGAATAAATTAGTTGATTATTAAAAACTCATGTACTGAATTCTCCTTCATTTCAGATCTGTCCAATGGTAGATGTGCTCCAAAATATCAGCTTGTAGAGTAGACTTCTGCTAGGACATCAATCTTTGACCTAGTTTATATTTTGATTTGGAAGATATGAAAAGTACTAGGAAAAATCTACCAGGACAGGGGAAAAAAACTGTTTGTGCCTTTTTACTGTATTCTATTGAAATGAGCTTTGTAGTTCTGAAAATGTTAAATAACCCAGCCTACAGGAAGAGTACTGACTACAGCAGACATAGGCAGGGCCATCGGTTTTGGGAGCCTGGAACAACACTCCAGAAAGGAGGGCCAAGTGGGTAGTGTCAGAAGCTGCTGCAACGGTTTCTGCACATGGAGATGTGGGAAGCTCACAGCTAGGAATACCAACAGTGGCCACAGGTATTTGTTACCTGCGTTAACCTTCTGCTCGTTCTTTCATGAAACAAGAAATTTCCCAATTGAAGATCTGAAAATACTGATTTCTGTAACTCTCCTTGGGGAAAAGAAATCTCCCAATGAGGAAAATAAAAAAGGAAATATAAATTATGAAAAATCCGTTGTGATTAATTTTGCATGCTGAAACGGCTGCTCTAATGCACAAATGTTAAAAACTCGCACTCTGCAGCGGAGTGCCATTTTCTCACAGGTCTCTCTCAACTATACACTCAAAATGGGACTTTTGCCTGAATACTTGACTGAAATGGAAAGATGAGTTATCTGAGGACGAGAAAAGGCTGTGATGGTGGGAAGAGGAGGGTTGTGCAGTTGTTGTGTAAGGAGATAGACAATCTTAAAATCCAAATGACTGCACCTATAGTGGCACCCAGGACCTGAGAAACAGCCAAGCTCAGCCAAGTCAGCATCTGGAGCATGGAGCAGGCATCCCGGCACTTCAGCCTACATCTGATCCCACTCCCCACAGCTCCTCACCTTATGGGAATAACCATTACACCTTCTGGAGTGAAAAAAGCCTTGTGTGAAAAGATGTGTTGCTTAACACAAAAAATGGTTCAAGGAAACGCATAAAAGCTAAACAAAATTTTAAATGTAATTATCTAAGATTAGAATATTTAGTTGGAAAGATCTGGAGGATATTGTTTTTGATAAGGCAGAGCCACTTGACATGGATTGTCACCACTCCAGGTCTCTCTGTTGTCAACTAAAGATGAAAGGACATCACAAAGAATTAGCTTCAGCTTTTAAACATTTGAAAATGTCAAAGAGGTCATAGCTGATCTATTTCCTTATAGAGCATATTCACTTGATGAAATTTGTGGTAACAATGTGTTTTTACTTTTCATTCAAATGGGTCTAAAATCCCAGTAATTGATGACAGACTAATGAGATCTGACATGGGTCCAGTGCGATTGGCTGAGTTTTGTATCAATCACAGCTGCTGCCAGGCCACGCTGTGTGTATTAGACTTTCTAATGGCACTAATTGGTGACTACAGAAAAAACCTGCTAAATCTCCCAGTGTAGTTTCCAGTTACACTAAAACCAATTTAAGCCATTTTATAACTAACACCTTCCTACATATAAGACCTATTGTTCATGCCTTCTCACCAGCCACCTAAATAGTCTTAAAATATTCAGTGAGATGACTCTAAATTAAAAATGGGTCCAATCTGTGAAACAGCAGAAGTAAAAGTAGAAGCTAAATATTTGTATTGACCTTTTAGGAGCATTAGCCAAGTCAGTAAAATATCTTTGAGGCACCTTATTATGCAGACAGAGGCTAAATTTTAAAATATCATTTAAAATAACATGTGACCACATTCAGTAGAAAGCGATTTTGTATTTCCATAACACATTAGCATCTCTAAATATGAAAGTTATCAGTTAAACCAAGTTGAAATGCAGTTGTATCATGCTAATTCTTTCCCCACCCCCCATATGATTTGGAGAGAAAGGTCAAGTCTGCTGTCACTTTCCTCTAACTGATGCTCAGAGACCGTGTGCACTGAGCATGATACATCTAAAAGAAACCAAGCAACCAGCCATTTTCTGCATCAACTGTATTAATCATAAACCCTCCATCTTGAGCTAAAACAAGAGATTAGGCGCACAGGAATAAAGGCACAAAGTTTTCTCTGCTAGAAACTAAAGAATCTTTTTCCATTTTGAACATGCCCCTTATGCTGTGCTAAAGGGTAATAATATTAACTGTGATTTGTAAGATAGACTGCCAAGGAAACCGACATTTAGCTGCAGATAAACTGCACAACTGAAACCTGTGCTCACGATAAACCACAGGATGATATATATAGAAAAAGCAGGTGCAGTGAACAGTATAAAGTTGCAGACTGGGAATGCTGCTGTACACCTCATGTTCTTCTGCATACTTGCACATTTTTTCTACATGCATGTATACGTACATAAGAGCACATTTATAAAAATCTCTTGTTAACCACAACGTGACATATGCATATGTATGTTTTACATATATATGTGTGTGTATATATATATAAAACCACCTGTGTGTTTATGTACAGAGAGAGATAGAATATATTTTTGGAGCAGATTCTCCTGGAAGGCGTGCTAAGGCACATGAAAAGCAACAAGGTGCTTGGTGAAAGCCAGCATGGCTTCACTAAGGGGAAATCCTGTCTGACCAATTTGGTGGCCTTCTGTGATGGGGCTACAGAACTGATGGACAGCGGTAGAGCAGCTGATGTCATCTACCTGATTTGTGTAAAGTGTTCGACACTGTCCCACACGACATCCTTGTCTCTAAATTGGAGACACATCAATTTGATGGATGGACCACTCGGTGGATAAAGAACTGGCTGGCTGGCCACACACAAAGGGTTGTGGTCAATGGCTCAATGTCCAGCTGCAGACCAGTAACGAGTGGTGTCCCTCAGGGATCGGTGTTGAGACCGGTCTTGTTTAACATCTTTGTCTCTGACATGGACAGTGGGATTGAGTGCGCCCTCAGCAAGCTTGCCGATGACACCAAGCTGTGTGGTTCGATTGATACGCTGGAGGGAAGGAATGCCATCCAGAGGGACCTTGACACGCTTGTGAAGTGGGCTGATGCCAACCTCATGAAGTTTAACCATGCCAAGTGCAAGGTCCTACACCTGGGTCGGAGCAATCCCAGGCACAGCTACAGGCTGGGCAGAGAAGAGATTCAGAGCAGCCCTGCAGAGAAGGACTTGGGGGTGCTGGTCGATGAGAAAATGGACATGAGCCGGCTTCAGTGTGCGCTCGCAGCCCAGAAAGCCAACCGTATCCTGGGCTGCATGTAAAGGAGCATGACCAGCAGGTCGAAGGAGGTGATCCTGCCCCTTTACTCTGCTCTCCTGAGATCTCACCTGGAGTATTGTGTGCAGTTCTGGTGTCCTCAACATAAAAAGGACATGGAACTGTTGGAACAAGTCCAGAGGAGGCCATGAGGATGATCAGGGGACTGGAGCACCTCCCGCATGAAGAGAGGCTGAGAAAGTTTGGGCTGTTCAGCCTGGAGAAGAGAAGGCTGCGTGGAGACCTCATAGCAGCCTTCCAGTATCTGAAGGGGGCCTATAAGGATGCTGGGGAGGGACTCTTCATTAGGGACTGTAGTGATAGGACAATGGGTAATGGGTTAAAACTTAAAGAGGGGAAGTTTAGATTGGAACACTTCATTAGGGACTGTAGTGATAGGACAAGGATAATGGGTTAAAACTTAAAGAGGGGAAGTTTAGATTGGATATAAGGAGGAAATTCTTTTTTGTTAGGGTGGTGAGGCACTGGAATGGGTTGCCCAGGTTGTTGTGTTGGGTTGGGGTTGTTTGGAGAGTTGTGAATGCTCCATCCCTGGCAGTATTCAAGGCCAGGTTGGACAAGGCCTTGGGTGATATGGTTCAGTGCAAGGTGTCCCTGCCCATGGCAGGGGATTGGAATTTGATGATCTTAAGTTCCTTTCCAATCCTAACTATTCTATGATTCTATATTTGAGATGAGAACATAAGGGGTGAAAAATGGCACTAAGCAATATGAAATACAGTCTATTTCAAGGCATGATGAGTTTCTACCCTAACTCCCATGGCAAGGGGATTGGAACTAGGTGATCTTAAGGTCCTTTCTAACCAAAACTATTCTGTGATAACAAAAAGAACAAGACGGAGACAGAGGTAAAGTTTAGAGCAACAAGCTCCAAGGTGCAGAACAAATGGACCTAATTATGCTGTTGTACTCCAACCTGAGACAAAAATAATCCTTAACATATTAACAGAAATGTTCAACATTGCTTCATATATTCCACTAAGCAATTTTTATTTGCTTAGTGGAAATAGCTTAGGGGAAGCAGCTATCAGCCATGTTTCTCTCATACATTTAAAATGGAGAATAGATACAGGAAAACATTTTAATAAAGCTACAGTCTGCATTTGCAATTATATGCTAAAAAAGGGGGGGGGAGGGAAATTATTTACTGTACAATTACTTAAATACATTTATTTAAACATTTGTCAAACTGAAAAAGATCACATTTTCTGCACTCAGCAGGTCTTTGTTCAGCTACAATCATCAGGTGGCGAGACAACTGCAATACGATCTGTAGGTTTTCCGATTGAGAAAAGGAACAATTCCCAGCAAGATCTACAGACGTCACCCAGAGTGACTGCTCTAAAGTTCCCTGTTCAAAACTGCCTTGCTTGTATTTTAAAGTGTTTCACTTATGTGAGCCACTGTTATGTCACAGGTAAATTTGATCCCAATTCAATGAGTCATTGGCATCAGTAGCATTAAAGCATATAATTACACACAAGCATCATCTCAATGCTTTGTCAAACATCAACATCTGAAGCACACATCACTTTTCCCACCCTGTTAGCCAACAGGCTCCTTACACAAATTACAAACCAATCTGTCTACCTGTGTTTTCATCACCTATTTGTGAGGTGCACATTCCTGATTTTCACCCTTATTTAATTGATACGTAAATGTTGACCCTGCGAGGACCAGCAGGTGGGATATGTGTGGTATGAGGGTTAAAATGCACCAAAATGCCAATAAATTGACACCAAACTCCCCCCAACAACAGTCCAAAAATGAGAAGAGAAATACATAAATTAAATATTATCTTAAAAATGCTTATATGCGTTTTACTGAAAATTAACGTACAAAAGCCTTAACTTGCCAGTTTACATATATTGAGAGCTTAGATCAATAAGCAATGCAACAATCCCACCCCCCAAATGTATTAGTGTTGCAATGTATGAAACAGAATAGAAGATAGAGAACTGCCCACCTTCCTCTCTCTTGGCAGGTTTTGGAATAAGCAAAGGAAAACTATAACCACTGGTGCTTTATTTGTTGTTGCCTACTTGGTGATGACTTGGACTGTGAAGTTATCCTGCGTGTGCATGTAGACAGGCGCCCCTTCGCCTTCTTGCTTTCTTTCTAGGCCAAAATATCTTGCACTAAAAATGCAGGCATTTGGGCATAGCAGCTTCTGAGAAAGGAGGAAAAGTCCTTGAGCAATATAATTTCCTCATCAAATTATATTTAATGGCCATAATACGCATTTTCTATTTTCAGTCCTAGGATAAAAAGTCAGGCAAAATCATGTAAAGGCATTTCAAATACTGGAGGTGAACTCTGAAGCCCCTATTTTCTAATTAAGAGGGTTTGAGGTTAATCAGTTTAAAATTGCATTGATTTATATAATCATTTTGATTCAGTAAAGGAATTAATCAAAGTGAATTATGAGGTAAGTCTTCAGTATATGTTCTATTTTGCTGCTTGCTTAAGATTTGTATATAATACAAGGAAAAGTAACACTCATTCAGTAGAATTCTCATGGATCTATGGCAGTCCCAGTGTCAAACAGGCGAAGCAGAGTCTCTGAAATACAACTTTGAGCAAGGACAGATGTGGAAGAAAAGTTCAGTTTAAGAACGGTAAAACAGAAATAAACAGAAATGGGAAAAAACCACTAAGAATTTTTATAATTCATGTTAGTATGTTGCCTAATTCTCTTGTATTCAGTATCGGACCAAAATTAATGCAGCACTAAAACAACTAAGAATGAGATTGCTCCCTAAAAGAATCATGGTGCTGTTCCTTGTCTTTGGGTCTTCTCACGTTTGCTCCTCTGTATGTCTATGTCATAAAAATACAACTGGGATCCAGGTCCCTTTTGCAGCTGTACATGAATGCACATGTGCAAAAGCCTGGTTATAAGCTCCTTGGAGTAGAGATGGTGTACTTGCAGAATATGTGGGCATGTAGGCAAATAGTACAGCAGGGGTCTAATCCCTGACTGTAACCCTTGGGCTGGGGCTATAAATCCAGTCAAAAACAGGAGCCAAGCACCACTGGCATAATCTAGCCATTTAAACAAAGTAGTGATCCTGCCTTTAATTGTATTTCTACAATCACCTTCCTCCTACAATCTCTCTATTCAAGGATCCTCACTTTTTCTCTTTGTAGAGCACAAGTTATGTTAAGATAACAAAAGTTCCATTTAAAAGCTGTTTTTAATTAACTGCTTTGCTAAATTGAGAGGATTTTGATTAAAACTTTCTAATCTACTCTACATTAGCAATCCTCGTAATAGATTTTTCACCTCCTCAAGTTTTCTGGACATACTAAGTTCCAGAAATTTGAAGCTCTAGCATTAGAAATCTCAACTACTGGAAGCTTGATGCAGAATTATTGCTATCAACATGGTCCTTTCTTGTTTACAATGTATAACACCCAAAGGGCTATAACAGAATCTGTTCACAAGGCAGTAAATGATACACAAATAAATGAAGTCACAGGGCAGGTTATTTGCTACAATAGAGCACTGTTGCTTCACTGGCTTCAATAGAGTTGTCTGTACCAGTTTACTGGCAAAGAATCTCTCCCAGAACAATAGTATGATAATGATTCACAGCTCTGTCCATGTGAATTCTCACATACCTTTTGAGGCATTCATTAATTTGAGCTTCTAAAACTTTGAGTTAGTGATGTGGAATGGTGACATCCCCTTGTCTCCAATAAAACAGACACCTCCAAAACCGGTGATTGATATTTTAGGGAAAAAATACTGTGCTATTCTATAGCAAATATTATTTGTTGAAGCACAAAAGTATTCCCCAGAAATCCTTGACCATCACTGAACTAGCAGAATCTCACTTCTTTTCAAGATCTGAGCAGACTGCAACACAAAGTGCTGCGCTGCTGCTAGTACATCAGTCATGTCAGAAGATTCAAGCACTAAGAGTTCCTTCCTTAAAATGCAACCCTGCATTCCTGTATTCAACAGGAGGAGCTTGGACTGCAAAGAACTTTCAAAAAGCAGCATATTTTTTGCGGACTTAAATATTACCGCAGCATAGTGACTCCAGAAACACTCATTTATTTGGAATTAACACTAACTGCATGTCGTGGTTTAAACCCAGTCAGCCACACATTTTCTACTGCCCTCCCCCCTGCTTCCTTTTCTTCCCCCCCCCCCCCCCCGCTCCCAAAGGGATGAGGAGGAGAATCGAAGAATGTAACTCCCACGGGTTGAGATAAGAACAGTCCAGTAACTAAGGTATAACACAAACCACTGCTGCTACCACCAATAATAACAATGATAGGAGAAATAACAAGGGAAGAGAATATGATACTACCCGCCGAAATGAGCCTGACCGAGCAGAGAGTGCCCTTCCGGGTAACTCCCAGTTACCTCACTGGGCATGATGTGCTGTGGTATGGCTAGTTTGGGTCAGGTGTCCTGTCCCTGCTTCCTCCTGGCCTCTCCTCCTCCCTGGCAGAGCATGAGACTCACAAAGCCCTTGGTCAGAGTAAAACATCAGTGTTATCAGCTCTGTTCCCAGGCTGAAAGTCAAAACACAGCCCTGCACCAGCTACTAAGAAGGAGAAAAATGACTGCTACTGCTGAACCCAGGACATTGCATTTGAAGACAAAGACCTTAAAGATTAAAAAAAAAAAAAGCAGGCAAAGTAAACCTCACTCCCAGACATGCTGTGACTGCTTTAAAGGCCCGTATTATTTTCCATATGCTTCATAGTTGCATTTCCTCATGCAATTGTAATAGAGATTTTAAATTCTGAAGTTGACTTGAGCTCTCAGTCTGACTTTCCATCTGCTTTTATTTTGGCACTGAACTGGAAATGATTCTTGAATAGACACAAACACAAGTAAGACCTGGTAACTGCCCAAATCTGATGTGTACAAGAAAACGGAGTCCCTCTTTTTGGGTGTCAGAGCTCTTGGTGAACACCTTTATGCTGACAAACCAGCATTTCTTCGAGCATGCTGTACTTACAACTGGGTTTGCTCTCTAAAAACAGAGACAGGGGACATTAAAATGACTTGCCAGAAAAGCATATTATATTTTAAAAGCGCAACATATTTTTTTTTGCCTAATTCAAAACAGCAAATGTTAAACTTAGACTCTTCGTAGTGCATGTTAGTGACAGGCAAAGCTCCCAGAGGGGTGACTGCCTTCAAAGACAGGTAAATGAGGGCCCATATAAAACAGCCAAGTATTGATGTTGTAGTAAAATTCAAGAAAAACACATTGGCAGACAAGTAAATTTGTCACTAATAATTTAATGTAATTTCCCTAAAATGGAGGTAATAGGTACTCAGGGAATACATCTCCAGGGTTTACATCAAATGTGCCTGTGGAAAACTGTGAAATAATATTTTTTTTAAATGTAGATGCTTTGGCTGACATGTTAGTTTATGATGAAAATCGCTCTCTTAAAATGATAAAAATGAGAGAAAAATATAAGCTCCCAAACATACACAACCCACATCTTCTAAAACCATTCCCAAAATGACAACTCAGATACAGAGTCTGGTGAATGCAGATCATTTGTTTGTGTTTTAGTTTCCCTTTTAAATTATGGACTGCAATTACTAAGTAGTAATGAACCAATCATGTTGTGAATGCTATTTCCTGTGTCATTCTGAGTTATAGAATCTAATATCAAGCTCATTTAAAATATTCCAAAATTGCATATTTTTCACTGCATTGAAGTGACAGCTCGAATTGTATTTAGTTGCAATCATATGACCATGAGCAAATCAAGTATAAAAATTTCATTTTCTCTGAGTTTTAATGCAATATTTTTAGCTCAACTCCTACAGTGGTTCACTTTGCACCACACAGGATGGTGCTGGATGCTGCTAAAGCACCATTATCAATTATAATGTAGTTTCTATAAATTTTAAGCTATATTTTACATGACTCATGTAGGTAAGATTCACAGAAAGAAAAAGCTAGAAATATCCCCCCACCTACTTCAAATAGATAGAGCTGCTTTCAGCTCTAAACTGAAATTTCACTGTGCAGGCTTAATATGATAAAGGCTTGCTTCTTTTATTTATTTTTTTTAATGGAAATAAGAAAATAAGGAATAATAAAAAAAGAGGAAAGAAAACATGTAAAAAAAAAATACAGCTTTCATGACCTCAGATACTGGACAGAGGAGGAAAAGGAACCCAGAAAAGGAAATGTATGAATTGGCATGAAAAACAAAACTACAGAATCTCATATTTTATAAAATTGGTTAAGATAAACAGTCCGCAAGAAGGGATCAGGCAGCTGGTAAGAGTAAGGCATCTCTAGCTTAAACACACTTCAGCTTTTCTTACAGACTTGCTGTTTAACACTGACATGCCTTTGCTTCTGTTTTCACATCTTTGTGGCACAAAGCTAGTATACTCTGGGATGTTACCCTGGGTATATATTCATGGAAGAGAGAATTATTCATGAAACTTCACTTTTATTGATCAGTCCTTATGTAGAATGCTATGTGAGGACTGCAAAAGACTACACTGTTAATTGCCAAAATCTTGACATCACTGGGACTAAATGTTATAAAATAGAATATGTGTATCTCCCAATGAATGAAGTACTTGGATGCTCACCGAAAAAATTTAGCAACTTTTTGGAACAGGACTTATTATGTACACTGCACACCTGGCAATTTGTAACCTCAGTGGGGTGAAAAATACGCAATGGGCTTAGAGTGTCCGAGTCATGCCTCAATTCTTTGTACTGGAGCTTCATTGCAGTCTTCCCAAAGATTCTAAAGACGGGCTGACTTAAAAAACCACCTACGTTTTCTCCCCATTGCTTGGTGAGGCCTGAACTGTTTGCCACACTCTGTTAAGGAATTTTACACTGCACAGGCCTTTTGGGGGAAGTATTTTGCCTCTAAAGTAGGCTCAGTGTTTTATTAACTTACATGCAATTGGCACGAGCCGCATTCACTGAAAACATCAGATGTTTTGAAAGATCTCACTTGTGAGTACAGGCAGGGGAAGACACAGCATTATTATGTGTGCTCGGTGACGTCCATGTGCTCAGGGAAGGCAGGACCATGTCACTCAATATAACCTCTACATAGCTGTTTTTGAAAGGAGATCACGAAATGCTTCACAAAGGACATTAGTATAAAATATGTTAAAGTTATTTGACACAGGTGACCACAGCAGAGGCAGAACATAAATCGCCAATTATTTTAGCAAACTGAAGAAATGTTAATGTTCACTTCAGCCTTTTTTCTTAGTTGGATCTTCACAAACCTTTTCTTTTGCTGCTGTTAATTGACTTATTTCCTTGTTCTGGATCTCAACAGCTGAGCTGCATAAAGCATTAATATCTGAAGTTTCACAAACTATTCTAATGGAAGCTAAAACAGTAAATGGATATTTAACTTCTGAACTTTGTGTCTGGCAGAAAAGGAAAGAATACCAGTTATGTCCCTAGCTACTTGGTAATGTTTGAATCTCATTTGCCTTCTTCTGAAAAATAGATTGATTTGAAACTTTTCCTTACTAAACAGTGTAATGGCAAATGCAGAAAAAAAAAAATAAAACAGTAGAAAAGATAAGGACATGTATTTGTGCTTGAAGGGACAGAAAAATTAGGCTGTGAATTGCTTAGTCTGTATTTTTCTAGTGGGATTACTATAAAATAACTGAAGAATGTTTCAAATTCTGGAGTAAAATCACTATAATCTGAAAGAACAGAATTACAGCCACAAAAAGTTATAAAACACACACACAAAAAGAAAAAAACTTCGCAAAGCTCTCCCTCATCAGAGCTGTTTACAGACAGCCAAAATCCTGGCAGAACGAACAGCAGTGGCTAGTGGTGACGTTACCAAATACACACAGACATGTATATATGTTACCTGCATTTTACAGGGCGCATACATGCCACAAAATAAAAATCCTTGTGATGAAAAGTCAGTCTACATTTAAATCTATGTCATTTGCTGTCATTGACTAATGTTAGTTGCATTTATCTGTGCATGTTTGCAAGTACATAAGTACCCAGACATCCATATAAACACAAAACACCTGCAAATAGGTAAACATCCAGAAAATGTTTTAAGAGTTTTCTCCACTCCTGTCTCTCTTCACATTATTAAAACAACAAACATGAGATAGAAATATCTGGTCAGAGCAGGTAAAGCAGATACCCAGATTCAAGGATTTTTCTTCTTATATGAGAAAGCGTCTGTTTAAAATTGCATTACTGGCACTTATGATTCATTCTGCAAATAGTGAGACTTCCCCATATAAATCTGAAATTCATTTAAGAGATTTTGAGTTTAATAAGAATAAAGGCACCCCATTTTTCAAAGTAAGAAAGAAAGATGCACCTGCCACAAGCTTGACCACTGAACAGATTGGGAATATACTAACTCAGTAAAGGTAAAAAACAGAAAAAATATTAATTGATACAAAAAAAAAAAAACATAGGTCATTTATCACTTCTTACTGAAAGATGCACGTAAGAAGATGAATTTAAAGCAAAAAAATGCTGTCATTTTTTCTTCTACAGAGTGGGAGAATCTGAGAAACAGAGAAGAGATTTTGTAGATCATAATAGGCAAGGAAGCGTGCAGCTGAGGTGTGAGCCCTACCAAGGCTGTGTTGGCCAACAACTTCATCTAGTCAGAAAGGGAAATTTAAGTGTTTGTGTCGTGGTTTAAACCCAGTCATCCACACAGTTTCTACTCCCCCGGCCTTTTTCTTTCCTTCCCCCCTCCCCCACGCCTACTCTCAGAGGGATGGCGAGGAGAATCGAAATAATGTACCTCCCACGGGTTGAGATAAGAACAGTCCAGTAACTAAGGTATAACACAAACCACTACTGCTACCACCAATAATAACAATGATAAGGGAAATAACAACAAAATGAACACGATACCACCCTCCGGAACGAGCCCGACCGAGCAGAAAGTGCCCTTCCGGGTAACTCCCAGTTACGTCCCCAGGCATGACATGCTGTGGTATGAAATACCTCTTTGGTCAGTTTGGGTCAGGTGTCCTGCCTCTGCTTCCTCCCAGCTTCCCCTCCTCCCTGGCAGAGCATGAGACTCACAAAGTCCTTGGTCAGAGTAAACATTCGAGCAGTAACTAAAAACATCGGTGTTATCAGCTCTGTTCCCAGGCCAAACGTCAAAACACAACGCTGCACCAGCTACTAAGGAGAAAAAAATAACTGCTACTGCTAAACCCAGGACAGTTTGGTAAGCTTTCATAGAATATTTTAATTACATTTCTCAGCAACACATTGATTAGTCTTAAATCTGACCTGGGTTTCTGTGCCTTTTACTTGCTAATCTTCTTTACTACACCAGTAACTCTACTGCTAACCAGTAGAAACTACCCGGAGTACACCTCTGGCACTAACATCCTTCCCAGCACTTGGAACCTCTTCTGTCACCCCCCGGCTCTGTTAGGGGCAGCCAAGCACTGAAAAAGTGAGAGTAAGTGAAGTTTGTTCTTCAAGGAGACCGAAAGAGGAACACAGTAATGATGCAACTACAAAAGTCAAAGCTATCAAGATAGAAGAAATTATAAACTATAATTTTAAATTATACCTTTGCAAATTATAAGCATTTTATGAATAATACTTTAGAATCTAAATTTTTCACTTATTCAACAAAACATTGAGGTAATTTAGGTTAATATGAACCTTTGCAAAATATTTAATTTCTGCCTCTGGCTATTCTCTAGTTTTCTATAATATATTGTGTATTAATCCTTTCCAGAAATGAAAATTCTATATTGGCAGCATATCCTGGCAGTTGTGATACAACTGACAACAGTCAGGAAATTGAAAGTTCAGGCTAAGGCTTCATCCTTCATTTACACCACTGCTGAGGAGGCAAAAGCAGAGACACCAAGTTATGGACAGTGAAGGGCTTAACTTTTAATTTCCTGGATGTTATCATTTTAAATAGGAGCCTTGCTGTTATTTAAATCTATCTGGGGGAGGCAAAGGGGTGCTAGGAAAAAGACAATGTTCTTTTTTTTAACAGGAGCTGAATGTTGTAAGTAATTTGCTGCAAAAAAAATATAAAGGGGGAGGGGGGCGAAACAATCAAAAAAGCCACAAAACAAGCAAACCACCCAAAGGGCACTCATTACCTAGAATTTTGCTGGATGATGTCAGATGATGTCAAACAGCAACTGCAGCCACTCAGAAGAGAAGCTATGCACCAATTACTGATATATGGACATTCACAGATTTTAATACTACAACCCTGGTCTTTGCATAATCATAAATATGCTAAAACCAGAATCAAGCAGCAGCAGTGATTTCTGAACCCTTCTGAAGTTCTCTGAGGACAAGTCCAAACTCATCTTTGTGGTGGTGCTCGTGTGCATTCTCATGCCAACTCTGAAAATAGACATGTGCTTCTGGTCCCCCAGTTGGAGGTAGTTTTCCTTGTGATCCAAGTTAAACCTGTTCACTCTGGTAGCATGCCAGACAAATCCGAAAATCCACAACTGGATTTTGTCATCAGATGCAAATTATTTCTCATCTTGGCAGATGTTTTGCAAAGAGATGCAAAGAAAAAGTCACACAGAACATTCTATTACAATCCAGCAAGTTCTCTGCCATGTACTTCTGAAGCCAACAGAAAATGACCTGAAAGAGCAGGTCAGATTCAGAGGCTTGTAGTAAGCACTGCTATTCCATCACAGCACATCAGTGCTGCAATCCCGGATCTGGTAGTGAGGACCCACCAAGCAGTCCCAATCCCCAGATCTCCAGTTCCACAGCCACCAGTCACAACCATCCACAACCACTCTAAGGCTTTCATTCAGCCTCCAAGCATTTACAAGGTTTTGTAAGCCAGTGTTTAAAATTAGTCCTTGCTCATGGTTGGCATATTGCACAATGCACAGAAGTCATACACTGGATCTAAAATTTCTGTATATGTATTTCAGATTGCCCTAATGTCTACAACTGGGTTTTGAATTCCCATCAGGCGGGTGATAGCCTGTCAATGTGGAATAAGTTCACTGAACATCTTCATTTCACATTTTTAAGCAATGTAGAAGCTAAATACTGTGAAAACATTACAGGTAGCAACCAGGCCTTCTTTAACACTAAAGTCTTGCCATAACCCAGTAGATTCTCATGCTCTCATGGGAAAAAATATAGAAATATTGATGTCTGCTTGGTATTTCATCTGCAGCTGAGATAGGTACTCTATGTGTCTAGTAAGATTACAGACAAAAAATAGCTACTTGGTGCCCAGCAACTTATAGTGGTTGGTCTGGAACAGAGATAAAAGGACACACGCAGAGTCATAGAATCATAGAACAGTTAGGGTTGGAAAGGACCTTAAGATCATCTAGTCCCAACACCTCTGCCATGGGCATGAAAATGCAATTAGGAGAAGTATTTTAAAACTTTGAACAGTTATTATTCATTGAGTGTTTCAATACTTGAGTCTTAAATGAGAATGAATGGCATTCATTTTCACATAAAAATGTTACAAAAATTGATTCTCACAAAAGTGTAAAAAACTTTAAAGGGAAAATTTTGCATTTGATCACTTAATTTAAAAAGTTTAATAACAAAAGTAGAAAAAAGGAGAAGAAAGCCCTAACATTTTTTCACTGGCTTCATCGAAGCTGCAGCAGAAGAAATGGGACTTCAGAAGCACCAGCACAGGGGGAACAGTTTGCGCATGCCTCTGATTTATTTCTCTCTTCTCTACAAAAGTGCTGACATATACCTTGAAGTGCATTTTGACATATGGATGTATACTAGACTGTTTACTTCATAGGTAACTGTACAATTTCCACTTGAAGACAATTCGAATCTTGGGAAATAATACCTTTAGTAATGGATGACACCTGAATAATTAATAATTGCTCACCATTCTACCACTCTCAGATTCAGGAGATAGTTTCTGTTCTCCTCCAAACACTGCCTGGTATTTTTAGAGCTCATGTTTGTTATGAAGTTGAATTTCTAGGTCCTGAAGCTTAAATTTCATCTTTCAAATGCCAAGAATGCTTCACGATCTAAATCATGGGAAGACAGAACAACCTGTAGATTCTACACTGAATCAGCTTTTAGAAATGTCACTGCTTTGTGGTTTGGATGCTGAAGCAACCAAAGAATCATCTAGGCTGAAGTTTTCTTATATGAACTTGTCAGTAAGTTTTCAGTCCCTATCTAATTTCTGATGTACTAATCAATAACACAATCAAAAAGACAATATACTATTTAATCAGTAATATAATCAACACCTAAGTTAGATGTCTGTAGATCCTAAACAGGCATCACCTATGAAGAAAACTCACAAGTTAATGGGTTTATGTATGTCATTGCTAATTTGGTGGGACCAACTGGGCTATCAGTTAAAATGCTATCAGCATGGTAGACCACTTAATTAATGAAAATACCTTATTCAGGCATCTTCCCACTGCTCAGATTTCAAACTGAGAAATTAATCTTTTCTTCCCACTGCATTGGTAACATAAAAAGAGGTTACTTATGAAGCAGTATTAAATCCTGTAAAATGATGCACAACATCTCTTTAATAAAGATTGTCAAACCCTAAATGCAATGACAGGCAAAAGCAAGATAACCCCACTGAATAGTCTTGTGGAAAAATGCAGTTGCACAGCTTCATGGCAGAGAACCTCCAACTACACACAACTGTTTACTCCCTACATTGAGATCTCATTCCTAAACATAACTATTGATCTGGATGATTGTCCTTTCAGCTTCCACTGGCTACTTCCGTATGGTGTCAGACTAAAGGGACATTAGGTAGCCAGTCTGCGCATTCTGTTTCATCTTAATGCACTGGGCTCTTTTTCCTGACCAGTACTGCCTTTATTCATCCACAGATCTTTGCTATCCACACACAAACCACTCCCTTTTTCTTACCAGACCTGTCAGGGATACCTGTTGCCTGCTGTACACATGACATTTTTGGCACACTGGGTGTGACAGGAAGCACTGGAAGTTTTTCTGAAGATGGTCCTTAAGGTAGCTGCTGCACAAGGGGAGACACACCAGTGGTATCATCTATGCCCATCTCTTGCCAGCATTCTACATGCTTCCAGGAAGCTGACATTAAGTAACAGTGCCATCAATATGCTGTTAAGGCCTAAATCAATTAGAGACAGAAGCGCTATTCCTGACTGACCAAGATACAAACATGGGAACAAAGATGCAATCACTGATTTCAAATGAGTAATATGTCTTAGTCCGCTACAGACTAAGTAACATGCTTAGACTAAGTAACATGCTTAGTCTGTTACAGACCATTTGACCAAGAGGAATCTGTGGATGAAGCACTCTACAGACAGATAGGAATAGCCTCACGCTCACAGGCCCTTGTTCTCATGGGGGACTTCAACCACCTTGATATCTGTTGGAATGACAGTACGGCCCCGCACAAGCAAACCAGGAGGCTCCTCAGTTGTGTGGAACACAACTTCCTCCTGCTGCTGAGGAAAATTTGAAGGAAAAAGGAGGCTTATAAAAGGTGGAAGCAAGGACAGGAGGCCTGGCCTATTCTCATACAGGGATGTTGTCCAGGAAGCTAGGGACTAGATTAGGAAAGCTAAGGCCTAGTTGGAAATAAACTTGGCTAGGGATGTTACGGATAACAGGAAGGGACTCTATAGGTACATTGCGAATAAAGACAGATTAGGGACAATGTGGGCCCCCTCCGGAAGCTATAGGGAGAACTGGCTACACAGGATTTGGAGAAGGCTGAGGTTCTGAACGACTTCTTTCCCTTGGTCTTCACTGGCAAAGGCTCTGACCACACCACCCAAGTCTTGGAAGGCAGATGCAGGGACTGTGAGAATGGAGACCTTGGGCCCACTGTAGGAAAGGATCTAGTTCAAGACCATCTTAAAAACCTAAATGTACACAAGTCCATGGGCCCTGATGAAATCCATCTACGGGTCCTGAAGGAGCTGGTGAATGAAGTTGCTAAAGCAGTGGCCATCATATTTGAGAAATCATGGCAGTCAGGTGAAGTTGCCGGAGACCGGAAAAATGGAAATATAACTCCCATTTTCAGGAAGGGGAACATGGATGACCCAGGGAATTACAGACCAGTCAGTCTCACCTCTGTGCCTGGCAAAATCTTGGAGCAGATTCTCCTGGAAGGCATGCTAAGGCACATGAAAAACAACAAGGTGCTTGGTGACAGCCAGCGTGGCTTCACTAAGAGGAAATCATGCCTGACCAATTTGGTGGCCTTCTATGATGGGGCTACAGAACTGATGGACAGGGGTAGAGCAGTTGATGTCATCTACCTGGATTTATGTAAAGTGTTCGACACTGTCCCACATGACATCCTTGTCTCTGAATTGGAGAGACATCAGTTTGATGGATGGACCACTCGGTGGATAAAGAACTGGCTGGATGGCTGCACACAAAGAGTTGTGGTCAATGGCTCAATGTCCAGCTGGAGCCCAGTAACGAGTAGTGTCCCTCAGGGATCGGTGTAGGGACAGGTCTTGGTCAACATCTTTATCGCTGACATGGACAGTGGGATTGAGTGCACCCTCAGCAAGTTTGCCGATGACACCAAGCTGTGTGGTTCGGTTGATACGCTGGAGGGAAGGAATGCCATCCAGAGGGACCTTGACACGCTTGTGAGGTGGGCTGATGCCAACCTCATGAAGTTTAACCATGCCAAGTGCAAGGTCCTACACCTGGGTCGGAGCAATCCCAGGCACAGCTACAGGCTGGGCAGAGAAGAGATTCAGAGCAGACCTGCAGAGAAGGACTTGGGGGTGCTGGTTGATGAAAAAATGGACATGAGCCAGCTTCAGTGTGCGCTCGCAGCCCAGAAAGCCAACCGTATCCTGGGCTGCATCAAAAGGAGTGTGACCAGCAGGGGGAAGGAGGTGATCCTGCCCCTCTACTCTGCTCTCGTGGGACCTCACCTGGAGCATTGTGTGCAGTTCTGGTGTCCTCAACATAAAAAGGACATGGAACTGTTGGAACAAGTCCAGAGGAGGCCACAAGGATGATCTAGGGACTGGGGCACCCCCCATATGAAGAGAGGCTGAGAAATTTGGGGCTGTTCAGCCTGGAGAAGAGAAGGCTGCGTGGAGACCTCATAGCAGCCTTCCAGTATCTGAAGGGGGCCTATAAGGATGCTGGGGAGCGACTCTTCATTAGGGACTGTAGTTATAGGGCAAGGTGTAATGGGCTCAAACTTAAACAGGGGAAGTTTTGATTGGACATAAGGAAGATGTTCTTTACTGTTAGGGTGGTGAGGCACTGGAATGGGTTGCTCAGGGAGGCTGCAAATGCTCCATCCCTGGTGGTGTTCAAGGCCAGGTTGGACAGAGCCTTGGATGACATGGTTTAGAGCGAGGTGTCCCTGCCCATGGCAGGGGGGTTGGAACTTGGTGATCTTAAGGTCCTTTCCAACCCTAACTATTCTATGATTCTATGCTAACAGAAGGCAGTCACACCCCTTCACGTCCTCCCCTAGCACATGATTATTTCTACCAAGGTAATTGCAACCGGCATTTCAAGTAACACAGTCATATTTAGTTGGTGGCTTTGGAGTAAGAAACATACTGTAAAAAGTAATTGGCTTCTATATTCAACCAAAGAGCAAAGCAAACTATAGAGTATGTCTGGAAAACCTCTGTAGCTGTTTATGGTAACAATTTTATAAAGATAATTTTAACTGACTGATTTCCTTCTGCCATTAAAACATCAACCTTTTTGCGTCCTTCATCCTTCATCACTTGCATCCAAGTGATTAACAGATTAATTTACAACAAGCTTCTTAACATGAGAAGGTCTGTGTCTTGGGATGTTCATTGGAAAGACAAGGAAAAACTTAGGAAAGGACCTTTACACGTCACCACCAATGACTTTTGAAACTGGGAAATGAGAATCCTGTCCTGATAATCTGCAACATTTTGAGGCAAGTTTTGTAAACGAAGAGGCTGCAGCATTCAGCATCAGCTTATGATATTTAGATGTAAATGGGAAAAGAGAATTAAAACGGAGCCAGCCCTGTTCGAGCTACATACTGCAAGACCAGTGACTAGTGTCTTCCAAATGACAAAGCTAAAAAGCCCTGAGCTGCAAACTGCCTTGAGCCTGCATGCCAGACATTCACTTACAGAATTCTTTTGATTTTCTAAATACTGTATAAAATTATTTTAAACACCCTGATCCATAGAAACTACAGCAACCAAATAACCTGTGCCATTTTTGCTTTCAATTCACTAAACATTTCCCCAAGAAACTTCAAGTATTTTTCCCAGTTAGGGAGCAGCTTAGCTCTAAATGGAAGAATTGTTTCCTGACACAATACAAAAGCAGCTAACTGCCAGTATTTTCCTGTTTAACTTCCCCAAAATGTCTTTTTACAGAAGTTCCAAGCTAAGATCCTCAGAAGGATTTGTTAGTAGAAAGAAACATTATACACTGGTGTAAGAGAAGAAGCAACATCTTGAGAGGGACTAAGCAAGTACAATTTTCTGACATTCCCTTTTCTTGAAGCAGTGGGACAGTAAAAGGTGAATGGCTTCACTGCTGCTAAGTGTTGTCTCTGCACTGTTTTTTTCGTCCTTTTCCCTGGGGATCCAAATGGGAGTATAGATTATTACTAGTAGGAGTATGAAAAGCAGTTTACACAAAAGATAGCTTCTTGTCAGTGGTCTGTGGTTTGCAACACTGGGGTTCACACCTTCCTTGTAAACTGTTAGAGAATTCACCAGCTCAGAAAAATGTTCCAACAACAAGCAAAACAGCTCAACTAGCTCTTGTCATTACACTGTATTAATTCCTACTAAGCAACTTCTTAGTATTTTAGTGATAGAATACACAAGGAAAATAGCACTACATTTGGTAGAAAAGGCAATCATTCCAATGTCTGAATAAGATTTTAGACAAATGCTGAAGTACACTGATGTGGCGGGGAGAAGGTTTCTCCTGTCCAGGAACAGAAAAATCTAATCAGTTTTATTTTGTTTGGTGGGGTTCTTTTGTTTGATTGGTTGAGGTTTGTTCTGGGTTTTTTTAAGTCATCCTGTATATTTTTCAGAACCAACTTTACTATAAACACATATATTATTTGCTATGAGATATACTCTGCACTTATAGGAAGCACAATTACCACCCTGCTATTATGAACTTTTCTAGAAAGTTTTTAACTTTCTATCAGAGACAGTGTTTCATCAGCAGAGTTTTCCATACTTACTGCTTTTGTTTTAAAAGATGTGACATTAAAGACTTTTAGCTTCTAGGGAAAGAGTGAACTATTTTGTAATACTGTCTTCCACATAATTTTGGACAAAGAAACTTGTAATCATCTTTGCATCAAGGCCATATTTCTACTTTAGCTACTACATTTACAGGGAAAAAAGCCTTAAAAATGTCCAGACTTGACACTCAAGGCATTCAATGGCAGCTACACTGTTTTAGCAGAAGACTACACATGCTGTTAAAAACTTACATCTTGTATTTATCTTATACACAGATGGGGCTTTTTCTCTTTTCCTGCTTTCCTATTTTCCTGGATGGCAGCCTGTTGTATTATATAACTGTGGATTACGTTTGCTGCCTTGGCTAATGCATAAGACTGGATTCTCCTGTTCGACTATTAATCTACCCTAATCACTAAGATTTTGGCAGATGGTTTGCTTGATGCTTTCCTGGCTAAGGTCCTACATCTCACAGTCACAAGTTATGGGGTTTCTTTTATTTATTTAAACGAAGACATAGCTTCACATTATCCAATAGTAAAATGTACATTAATGATAAAAGATGACCTTAAAAATTATTTGGGTTTGTCATTAAAACAGACCCGTCATAACTTACACAATGAAATTTATTATCTGCAAATTTGCACAACTGTTTCATACCCCTATGTGATTCCAAATATCCCATGAGAATTATGTGTCTTTTACTCTAAGTAGATGTATTTTATAGATCTATGAATTTTAGAAACAAAGGATTAATTCCAAAATGAAAACTAAGAATTTCAAATTTATTATGGGAAGTTATCCTAACTGAGATATGATTAAATAAAGATCACAAGATAAAATGTTGATCCTATCAAAATCAATGGTCAAATTCCTGATCACCCCATTAAGTCACAGAATCACTCCCAAATTCATTCACTCCAGTTCTTTCCATTCTATGGCAACATCACTGAAAAGCCCATAGGACTTTTCAGCACATTGGACGCCTCTGGCTCACTGCTCCTTTGTGTCAGGGGCAGCCAGTGTGTGTTGTGGAGCCAGAATACAGGAGACACTCGAAGGTTTCACCAACATCTGCTCAGGCAGGACGCTGAATGTTAAAGGGATTTTCAATTCTTTAATTAAAGTATTTCCTTTTTTTCCCACCCATCAACCAAATAAGTTACTTCTCACTCAGGACTCTTCAAGCCAGGTGGCAAACATAAAAGTTCAGCTGTTCCTGCCTGCATCAGTTCTGTAAAATGATTTCTGTGTTTTAATGAAAAAAAATTCCCTCCCCAGGCTCATTTTTGGATGGCAGTTTTGCTTTAACATGAAAGGAACATTCTGGTGCACTCAGTAAGGGGTCCATATCATCTTCAGAAAATGCTGTGACAATGAGCATGAAATACTTTTGCTGTACAATGAATCTGCAAGAACAGAATCACAAAGGAAACTCTTTAGCAACTATAAATTAACAAACAGCACCTTTTTTTTGTTTCTACAAAACAACATGTTAATCTTCTCAGAGTATCCATGGGAAAACTAATGCCTTCTCATGAAATAATATAGATTCTCAAGATGATTCTTGTTCTCTTGTTTGCAGTACAGCAAATATAAGAATATACACATTCTCAATATTGGCCACCAACAAATTCTAAAGAGACCTAACCAGGTTTTCCAGAAATGATAAACAAATATAATTTTTTATAGGATTCTCTATATGTATGTATATCAAAGATCACATCCACCTACAAGTGCTCTCTGTATGTATAAAAGAACTGTTTAAAAAAAAAAAAAAACAAAAGAAAAAAAAAGCAGCTGTTTTTTCTTTCTGACAAACGGGCATGAAATAACAGGCTGACATCTGCCTCTGCAGGTCATTCCAGTCAGGCTGCTGCATGTCAGAATTCAAACTGCTCCATCCATCAATGGCAGACCAAAAATTAACGTAGCTTGGAAACTCTGCAGCAAGACAGTTACAGCCCAATTTAAAGCATGACCTTCGAAGAACAGTGGGGTAAGATGGAAAAATTATTTCACGCACTGTGCCAAAGCCAACACCACAGTTCAGAGGGATTTTCAGTTAATTTTTTTTTTATATATGAAATAAAGTTTGGTAGGATACAGCTGTTAAACTTATTTCAAATAAGAAAACCATTATCAAGGCTTTTAATCTATAAAACATTATCAATTGCATTTACAGAGATGCACTTTCATGGTATTTAGAATTTTAATTTCTCTGAATTACTGATTAATATTTTTTAAAACATAATGTATTCAAGGTTATAAATAGCACTATTTTCTTAGTGATTGCGTAAAAACTATAGCTGATCAGCATTAAAACTTTGATGGAAATAGGTTGCAATTCTGCCAAATATAGAAAAACTAGGCCACTTAAGTAAACAGGATAATCTGGTAAAAAAGTGCTTTCTCAAAAATCCAATATTGACTTGTTTTATAAAGGAGTCTATCAAAGAAGCTATTTAATAATCATAGAGGCATACACATTAGTAATGTACACCAGCACAGATCACAGAGGTGCTTTTAGCCTTCTAGACTCTATACCAGCAGATAACAGTGATTAATCCATTTGTTAAATTAACTACTAACACACTCATTATTTGCTTTATAAGCTATTTTAAGTCAAAGCTTAACAACACACAATACACACTTCCACCTCCTGTTGCAAACAGCAGAAATATCTCAGAATTTTAAACTTTAAATAGCTCAATAAAATTGAACTGATCAAATTCAAATAAATGATCAAAATTCAATAAAATTGCCAGATCATATTCTGATTAGTTGCCTAAAACTTTAAAAAGTCATTTATTCTTCCAAGCCTTTCTCTGGAAGTCACCCGAAATGCTCACCCAGTGTTTTCTTCCCTTACAAAGTGTTTTTTCTAACATTGCAAAACATTTTCCTTCATTAAACAGCTAGTTAATTTTGCAGCAGAGTAAAAGACACTAAGCAATGTGGAAGATGTTATTAAATCATTAGAAGAGAATAAATAGCTTCAGTGCAAGAGTTTCTGAAAACAGCAACACATGGATATTTGCTGGTTTATCTTTATAAAAACACAGAGGCAAATACTATCCTGCTGCACCGAGCACCTTCACAAATATACAAGTCAGCTTTCCCTAACAGGTACTTTAAAATTCAGTCTAACCTAAGAATTTTACAATGAGCCACTGATTTGGAGTATTTCTAAAAAGCAGGTAGAATTGGGTGTTTGGGGAAACAAAAATATACCCTTTATAATTTTTTATTGCATGACTTCAGAGCCATTGACCTAGGAAAGTTCACTCACACAGCTGATGCTACATCTTGAAAATTTGACAGCTGTCAGAAAGGGAAACAGGAAAATTAGTTTAGATCTAAATATGCTTTAATGGCAAACTTAAAGCAATCAAAGAATTAATGGAGATAATTTATCTCATTGTGGTACAGTGATACAGAGAGGATCAGCAAGATTCCGAGTTCTTGAAAGACAACTTTTTTTAGCAGTCAAAAATGCAAATTAACAAAATTTCACATTAATCTACCAGTAAGCCATGGGTAGAGGCTATCCAGGACTAGCTGAGTGCCAAGTGTAAAAAACCATGGGTCAGGTCATCCCCATGTGGGTGCCTATAGTGTTGATGAGACCAGTATAGGATTTCTGCATACAATTCTGGTGGCCAGCATCAAAAGCCTATTGAAAAACTGAACAAAAAAAAAAAAAAAAGAAGAAAAGAAGAGGCAGTCCACATTTAATTTAGAATTTAGAAAAAGAAAATACAAAGCTAAAAATGTGCCTCCATGTACAGTAAGTATTGTACAATAAAAGGCTTTATTTCCTCAAAATACCCAAGACAAGGACAGACATCCAGAAGCTGAGGAAATTCAAATGGAAAGGTGTACATGTTAGACTGAACAGTAAGGAAAGGGCAGATTCTTCCTGCCTTGAAATAACAAGACAGGTTGAAACAGCACAACATGTACTCCACTTAAACAAAAGTTTATAGGCTTACTACAGAATTAACTAGGCCAATTTTAATGGCATATGTTATAGCGGATGTCAGATTAGATGATCTAACACTCCCTTCTGGCCTTAAAATCTATAGCCAATTAAGTAATCCATTAGTTGCACTTTACAGAGTTCCTTACACACTCTTGTGCAGTATCTGGGGCAGCCCACTGCCAAAGATAGGCCAGTAGAGTGCTCTGGTCTGGTGTCATAGGGAGCCCAAATACCTGCAGTCGAGCAATCACCAAGAGAACACATTAGGTTACTGAGTAACTGCAGTATCACCAAGTGTGCATGCTAGTAAACTTGTTGCATGCTCCACAGAAATCCGAAAAGTTATTACAGGAAATCTGGCCAGAATAAGCAATTATTTTCCACATTTTATCTTCCGCTGAAAATTATTCATTTAAGCTTAAAAAAAATCAAATGTCTTACGCAACAGTTTTAACAACTAATGGTGAGTATTTAGACATGAAAAAATATTTTAATAATTATTATTGTTTACAGTCATAGTAACCATATGTAGTTTTTTACTGTATCCTAGTATTTTATTCTTCAAATGAAACATGTAATTATTACACACGAGAGAAACTATGCCATTATCTCGTTATCCCCATTAAACAGATGGAGACCTCCTAGCAGCCTTCCAGTATCTGAAGGGGGCCAATAAGGATGCTGGGGAGGGACTCTTCATTAGGGACTGTAGTGACAGGACAAGGGGTAATGGGTTCAAACTTAAACAGAGGAAGTTTAGATTGGATATAAGGAAGAAGTTCTTTACTGTGAGGGTCGTGAGGCACTGGAATGGGTTGCCCAGGGAAATTGTGAATGCTCCATCCCTGGCGGTGTTCAAGTCAAGGTTAGACAGAGCCTTGGGTGACATGGTTTAGTGCAAGGTGTCCCTGCCCATGGCAGGGGGGTTGGAACTAGATGATCTTAAGGTCTTTTCCAACCCTAACTATTCTATGATTCTATGATTATTTACTCTTTTTTTGTTTGTATTTTTCCAGAGAGTTAATGCACTTGGTACACACAGTGAATGATTTTTAACTAGTCCTAAGACTTAACAGCTTACAATCAGTTCACAGCTTTCTTGCCAATTGATTGGACTTAATTAATAACAGTTATTTTAAGGAGTAAAGAGACTTCCTAATAGCATTAATTGTTACGCTAAATGAAGTTATGTGGAATATCCTGCACTTATTTTAAAGGATTTAAAGCTGCAATGTCCTTTTAAAGAAAGGTTTCAACACTCATCTGTAACTGAGTAGAACCAATCTGAAGAAAAATCCTAACAAATCAATCCCCCCAAACACCCCCCCAAAAAAAACAAACCAAACTTACACCATTCTACTTTTGTGTGTTGAACTATGTTCCAAAAGGATCATGTGTGAGAAGAGTGTTTAATTAGGAGAGCAGTAAGAACTTAGACAATTTATCTTCCTTACAGTCACTTGAACAGTAACAAAGTCAACTGACCAATCCAAACTCCTACTTTTACTCTTTTCTTCAGCATTTCCATGGGACAGATGACAACTGCTCCAAAAGTCTCTCCAATACTGTCCGGTCCTTCAGGTTTTGCAAATACCAGAGGATAACCTTCAGCACCAAGATTTCTGCTTTTGGAGAGTCCCATCCTAAAGCAACTGAGAGAAGCAACACTGATTCCTAGGCAACAATGGGTTATAAATTTACCATATACTCAACTTTTCTTCGATTCAGGGTAAAGTAGCACATTAACCTATCACACTAATAGGGTAGATGTAACTATCTGCAACCTTTAGAAAATGTTATTTCCAGATACAAAGATGAACTGATTTATTTTAAAGGAGATCAACAGAGCTGCTGCCCACAGCTATCCACACACACACAGACTCTCTTGTGATCCTTCCTCAACTTGCTTTAGGAACGCCACAAGTCAAGAGCTTGCTGATGGTCTTTCAGCTGACACAGTATTAGTATCTTCTTTCATTTTTGTTTAAATGTGGAAATACTCAAAACAGTTCCCTGAGTATCTTAACAAATGGCGGGGTTTCTTTGCTTCGAAGGTTCAAAGGTTTCCTTTGAAAGAGCTGGCTTCCAGCTTTGACTTCACTGGGCACTCATTTCCCAAACACCTCTGGTTTGTGTTCTGCCTCTTTACTGAGTTCTTTTTACTCTTCCTGCTTTTGTTTCTTGTTCCACGTTTGTTTCTCTCTGCAAACAACTGTACTATACAGCAAAACTCTGATGGCACACTGAAATGCCTTACGCTCTTTGCTTCTCCTCCTCTCAGTGTTCATCTTTTTTGAGAAACTGGCTATCAACCACACTTTCTACAATACAAAGATGATTAGGTGGTATTTGTGGAAAATGGGGTTCAGAAGTTTCTGTCTTTAGGAGGACACACTGAAGTGGAACAACAAGGAATATGCAGAACATGGTATTAATGGTTATCAGGAAGCAGGTCTCCTAACAGCCAAAACATTTCTTTCATTCTTTCACTATTCCTTCTCTCTGCCTGTGCCACAACTGTAACAAAATACATCATTTTTCCTGTACCCAAAGTTTATATGCTCAGGAACTCCAGAAGGAAGACACTACAAATAAGAGCATGACTGTGAGAAAACCATGAGCAGAGGAGCATCTCAACTTCCCCAGCAGCAATCTGTGCCTGCTCCCCACCACTCAAACATCTTAGCAACGTTAACTTGAATTAAGTTTCTATCATAGACATGCACAAGCACCCTGTATTTATTTATAAAAGAATATTTTATAACATAATTAGAAATTAACATACAATCAGTAGTATGATTGCAAATATTTAGAAGTGGTCCTGAAGTCACACATGTATAAAATAAAAAAGGCAGGTGCCTGAAAACAACCTCCAGATCTGCAAGCCTCAACATTATCACAGACACTGACAGCAACTGAGAACAATTCTGGATACTGCATAAAAGGATTAATATTGGAAAACACGTTGTTTGCTCCATCTGAATTATTTCAACTCTCATCTCTTAAATTATTAATGCGATATCACTGTTCTATTTTTAAAAGCAAGTCCATTCTAGAACAACACATGGAAAATAACCATAGCAGGTAACAATAAAAAAATTACTAAGTAAACCCATATATGCGTTAACATAAATTTAGATTCATCTTCAACAGTAATTATGACTACATGCACAATAAGAGTTAGCAGTACTGCCACTAGAAATGTGTTTCCAAATTATTTGTTTTATTTTTTTTTTTTTATTTGAAGCTTGGAAAGCGGGCAGAGGGAGGAGAGGGGATGGTAGTAGATTAAGGAAGAGGGCTGTTTTTCACTAAATATCAGATAGAGGATTTCCAACACTGCATTACGGTGAAAAGAAATGACAGCACAAAAGATGGAAATACAGAAAATGTACAAAGAGAAAGATACAACAGTTATCTTTACGCAGCTACCCCATTTCTGAGTTACTAATTAAGATCACAAGTATCTTGTTTTGGAGCAGAAGCAGGAGGTTTGTGTCAAGTAAAGGGGGAGCAGAACAATAAGATCTTCTTATTCAGAGTAAATCACTGGAACAGGGACACAGTGGGTGGAGGTGGGCAGGTTGCCTTAGAATCATAGAGTAGTTAGGGTTGGAAAGGACCTTAAGATCATCTAGTTCCAACCCCTCTGCCATGGGCAGGGACACCTCACACTAAACCATGTCACCCAAGGCTCTGTCCAAGTGCCTTAATGGGCAGAGCTGCCCAAGATGCCATTTCTGCACACCTGCAATAGCATCCCTTTTCTTTCTCTCCACCTCTCCCAGTCAAAAGGCTTAGTTCAGCTTGTAAGAGGAGTAGCCTACTCTGTTGAATCAGCAAATTACTGTATTAACACATGGTGAGCAATACAATTGCACTAAAATGTCTCAGAACAGAATCTGGTTACTACTTGGGAAAGTGGCAATTAGAAAAAACAGAGTATACAGGAGAATCAAGACCACTACAGACTAGTATCACAAGAAGCAGCCCAGCTTTCCTTAGAACATACTGCTGCAGAACTACAACCAACTTACTAAGGGAAGGTGGTTGTAGTAACTATTTCACTGTACCATATTCTTCCACTGTACTTTGGATGGCCTGAGAAAACTGTCATGGTTCCAATCAACCACACAGACATTGTAGAGACAACCAAAGATAGAGGACGTTACATATATTTGCTAGGTACAGGCTCATTTTTCCTTTCAATACCTGTGTGAAATGGTCACATTTGTGCATGGCTCATGTCTGTTATGAATGCGTATGTGTTCCTATTGTGATGGAGCAGCCATGCATGATGCATGTGATGTGCAAACTGGATTTATGCACGTTGAAATATTTCAGTATTTGATTCTTGTTCTTGACAGAGAGCGGGCCTTCCACTGAAAGCTCATTTAATGAAAATAATGCAATGTAAATGAACCTGA
The DNA here is from genome assembly GCF_033783945.1 of Neopsephotus bourkii. NCBI lineage: Eukaryota > Metazoa > Chordata > Aves > Psittaciformes > Psittacidae > Neopsephotus > Neopsephotus bourkii. The sequence continues at coordinate 49,799 of NW_026902313.1, read as the reverse complement.
ATCAGAAAAATTAGATTGATGGAAGCAACTTGGTCGCTGTAATTATGCAAGGTGTATTATTTCCTAAATTCTCTTTGCATTAAATATATACCATACATTTATCAAACATAATTAGCAGTTTAGGTGACAAGGATTTGATTTTTCTCCTGCAATAAAAATCCCTCTACATTGGTATGTACATCTAAAATGTAATAGGAACATTTTCTTACTATCATTGTTTACTCCTCTAAGAAAAATCTCATAAGATCAAAGAATCAGAGGGGAAATAGCATTTGGGACTTGCAAAGTAGAAGATGAGGAAGATGTCTAGGTCAGCCTCCTGTGGATTTCATGAGCATAAAATAAAATCAAATGAGTCAAAGCTTTTAAGGTTGTTAGTCAAATAGATCGTACTTGAAAGCAAAATACTCCATTTTGCTTTGATGATACTTCAGTACAGCTTTATTTTCCTTATAATCAGCATTTCCTTTTTTTTTCAAATATAGAACTAAAGTGATGAAGAAGGAGCAATCAAAACAGAAGTTACAAACAATGCTGTGACAAAGTTTAATGTTGTCAGTAGGCATTCAACTAAGAGAAATGAGTTTTCTGAAAAAGACAATATATATTCAACAAAAATCTTATTTTTACATAGCACAACACTGCTTTGCTTTTCTGTGCCTTTTGCTGATTTTCCTCTGTCTACACTTAAGGAATAGCCTACAGAACCTATTTTAAACACAAAAAAATTAAGATGATACTACATTGAGCTGAAGCAGAAGACTAATATTGACGTACTGTTCTCAGATGTCTACTGATACTCTTCAGGCTGACTTTCTGATTGACACTGTCTCAAACTTGAGCTTCCTGTCTTCAATTTCTATTTCAACTTAGCATTATTGCAACGTGTTTTCTAAGTCATCCTTGTGTTTTATGATAGAGGTTGCTCTCTTTTTTGCCCAGGATTATAACAGCTAATACTGTAGGGTACATGTCCAAAAATATTCCGAAGATGAGTTGAACATTTGAAACTTCTCATATAAACTGTGTTTTCAAATCTAGTGAATATTAAGATCAAAGTTTTGATGACATCATGTTTACTGTGCAATGTGCAAGAGCAGTGCCTGAGGAAAGTCTCTTGAAAAAAAAAAGGACAAAATTTTTGACATGGGATGCATGCTTCTCTATTTCTACAAAGAGTATTTAAAATAAGAACAAACCACACTTTCCAGGACTAATGAAAATAAGTAATTCCAGCATACCTGGCACCTTCTGTGGAGCCTCTATGACAAGCAGCAGTCCACCATAAACCCTAGTTTGGCAGCACACACAGTTCTTCACTCCATAACACTGTCAGTACCTTTCTGTTGCTTTCCCCACAGCCATTTCCACCAGACTCAAGCTGTAAGTGCGCTACTGCAGAAACAACTCTTACCTTTGCACAAAACCCTACTCATCTCTCTATAGTGCTTTGATTTCATTTAATCTCTGCTGTATGCCAGAGGGCAACTTCAGTGTTTCTGTTTTATACATTCAAATCTTTATGTTGCAACTTACTTCACAAAATGAAAATAAGCTCAGCTAGGAATGTATTGCTTTGCTTGTTTTTAAGGACATTTCAAAAAGCAAAAGTACATTAACAAAATATTAGCCAGTTGAAAACTCTGTGCCTGTAAGAAGACTGAAATATTGTTTGAAATTTGTTCCAGGATGGTTTGCATCATATCCCATTTGATAGACAAGGGAACTGAGAAAAGACTGTTTGCTGATTATACATCTAATATATATTGACTATAAGTGCTCCACTGCATACCATTCCTACAAAAAACGCAGTTGCCATCAACCAACAAGTACTGTTTATGCTGAATTTTCATCTATGTTTCATGAACATACAAGTGCTATTTTTCACAAGCCTTTACAGCAAAATGAATGAATGAATACATGAACTGCAAAAGCTGCCTGGTTCCACCAGAATGTAACTGCCTGTATCTCCTGCCTATAGTAAGATTTAAGGGTGTTTCCAGTCTCACAGCAGCTAGCTCATGTTTACAAGTTGCTATGCAATTTCCTAAACACGTGGACATTAAAAGCTACTAGACATGTTTAAGAAATTTCACTAGCACATATGGACAATTATAAAACTGAAATTCCCAGTGAAACTAAATGCAGTAACGTCGGCCTCACTGACCTTCTCACAATGCAGTGAAAATATTTCTGATACAACTAAGACAATGAAGGTTTTTTTTACTCTTCTCTCGCTCAGTAGCTGAATGTTTCTTTGGGATTTTGGACACATGGGGTTTTTTTAGAATTTCAGTCATGTGGGGTTTTTTTAAATAGTTTCACAGAAAATAACTATATCAAAACACCAGCAAAAAGCACTTTCATTTTTTCTGTTAAAATCCTCTAGGATCATTTGGGGACCTCAAGTCAAAAATCCTCACTTTAGAACAATAAATAAATAAACCTGGCAAAGCCTTCCCTAGGCTGGCCAACTGTAGCATAAGTAATGCAGGAGGCTGAGAGATGCCAGATAAATTTGATTACTATAAAAGATGGGAATATGTTCCTTTCCTCAGAGAATTCACAAAAAGGGGTCAAAAACAAAGCAGCACTGAAGGCGAACAACTTCATTTCAGCAGCAACTCAAGGCGAAAATACAATACCCTTTTGCGGAAACATTTTATCACATTAGTGCAGACACCTCCTAATCTTCTATTTCTGAAAAAGGAAAATAGGGAAGATAGAGTCCAACCATAATGGGGCTCTTTCTTTTCTGGAAAAGTCATACTGATTAGTATATCAATCTAGTAAAGAGTTCAAGGACCGTTTTCTTCTTCCACCTCCTACCAGTGTCACAGTTTCTCTAATACATTTCATTAGGGAAAAAAAAAAATATGGATCTTATACTCATATTATTCTCCTGTTTGTCAGATTATGAATCATTTATATCGAACACAATCAGAGAGCATCACCAGGAGAAATGACCTACCATACTTTCCTTGTTAAAGAAAAACAAAGTCTTGACTCAATGTTAATTGTTACAGCAGTGAGTAAGGATTAGATATTGAGATCCCCTGTGTGCTATTCTCCAGCTAAAAGATAATTCTGATTTTACATCGCTACACTCTTCCTCTATAAATAGATGAGCTCTTGCCAGTTGCTATTACAATCGCACAAGTGTTTTACTAACGTACCCAGAAATACTTTTTCTTTCCAATGTCGGAGGATTGCACGTGGCTTGCTCACTAACACATCACATTGGTGGCCCAGTCATACCGTTGCACATAACACATCCACATCCCAGCAAACACCATACTGTCAGCTATCCGCAAAAGCCAGTCTTACCAGAATCTATTGCATTTCACCTTATTTTCGTTATTTCTTTCAAGCTATCCAACTCTTCCTATTTAATGTCCCCAGCTTCCACTCTATTAACAGCACTTCTTCAGCCCAATTTCAGCAAGGCATGTGTGATTTTAATGAAAGAGTTACAAAGTATAGAAAAGGTTGATCTTTGAGAAAGGGTTACGTTCCATCCAGCCTGATAAATTCACTTTCATTTTGTTTTATTTGCACTATACTTCTTAAAATCAATCTACTTTTGCAAAACATATTTTCCATGGTGTCATTGTATCAGTTGCTCTACAGGACTCAAGAAAGGATAGGCTTGCAGCACTTTTTACTAATAATACTTTTTAGTAATAAAGGAAGAAAAATGTTTCTGTAAAAATCAGTCTTTGGCAAGTTCATTTTATCATTTTTTCCCTTAGTTTTCCCATATTTAATTATTTTTTTGTGTTGTTGCAGTATTATTTCATCTTTTATTAAAAAAAAAAAACAAAAAAACAAACAAATAACCAACAGTTTGTAACACAGAACATACAGCCTTATGTGGCATCAGAATTTTTGGACGGGCACTATCATCTCCATTATTTTCCTTCAATTATTGTTTTCAATATTAATGTGAAGAATCATGGCCACTAGCAATTTAAAAACACAATAAAGTTATATAATAAGAGGCTTGGAGAGATATATATGCAAAGAGTCTATGCAGAAAGGGTACTGTAACTTGTGTCCTGTGCTTGAGCGTTCCCTTCCAGCTCATCTATAAAACTATGATGTAAAAATCTTTTAGAGTTAATAACCTCTGTACTTCAATGACATAATCAGTGTCGGGTTTTTTTACACCAAGGAGTCATTGAAAAAAACAGCTGAAGCCTGCAGAAGGGTGCTCCTGTACAGAGCAGTGACGAATGGGCATCTCATTGACTGACTAAATGAACAAAGGGCTCCTGTGGATTTTAATAACACTGATCCATTTATGAATCATAAATGACAGAGAAAGTGTTTTGCATGTTTGAGATTTTTAAGATTTTGGGAGGGAGGAGAGGAACAGGGTTCAGTCAATGAAACGTTATTCAGTATGATTTTTTTTCTTTGCTCTTAAGGAAGCAACTGCATTTGATAGTATGTTTGACGTGGGTGTCCTATAACAGCCAATTTTTTAGATTTTGTCATAGGTAAGCTTTGTGAAAACCAGAAGTATCACAGCTTTTTCATCCCCTTTCACAACCATCTGAAATATTGCATACAAAAGAGGAGAGCAAACACGCTTAGGAGTAGGCAGTACAGCCACTGCAGAAAGGACCCTGAAACTAACACCACTAGATTATAATTTCTCACACCTTAAAAGAAATTTGTCAGAGTTTTAAAATTTAGATTACGAAATACATAATTAATATATAGTTTCTACTGTAACCATAAGTCTCGGATGTAAGATTGAAGTGTGTTTAAAAAAGCAGTAGCTAATGTTTTCAGAAGAAAAAGCCTTGGCAGAGTTTGCTTTTCTGATTCTGGGAAGTGATGAGAAAATATTTCTTTAAGCTAAGTAACTCCAAGCTTTCTCTTTCTGAATATAAAAATACTTTCATCAGCCACAATACCCTCTCAAGACACATTTCTTACACTCTGTTCTTACACTATATCCACACAACTCTGTATTTTATATGTATGTAGTGCATACATATATTTTACATGTGTGTGTGCATATTTCCTATGCACACATTCCTTAAATAACTTTCAGAAGTACATTTTCAGAATGATACAGGCATGTCAGACTCAAGTGCTAGGAAATACAAGTGTTTAACTAATCAGGATTACTTTGGATCATCTCATGTATGCTTTAAATGAAATCTCAGTTTTCCCCACAGAAGACATATGTCATTAAGTACAAGAAAAATGTTTGGGTGACTAAGATGGAAAGCTGGAAAAGAAGGTTCTGTCTCTATCAGTGCCCAAGTTCCTACTCTTTATCAACCATGCAAAAGACATGACACACTCCACAAAACTGGAACTCCCGATTCCCTGCTGGATATCACTCTTATCTCCACTCCAGTTCCTAAACCCACTATAACTCTCAGACAAATTGCTTCACTGCACTCCTGATCTTGACTCCTAGCATTTATCTCTTAAAATTCTCACTTTAGGAAAGTTCAAAGCATCCATACCACCATCATCATCTCTGCATGTCATACTGGAAAGTAATGCTGCTTAGGCTCAAACTAAAACATACAAAAGCTTAGAAAACTTCCTGCAGCATCTTAAAGGATTTTTTCCAACAGCCTTTTGTTTCTGTGAAAGAAATGTCTTTCATATAAAAGCATAAGACTTAAAATAAAAATAATAATAAATTCGAAGCTAGTATGTCTGAAATAGTATTAGAACAAACTGAGCTGCCTGTTCTAGTGGAAGGTGTCCCTGCCCATAGCAGGAACTACATGTTCATTAAGATTCCTTCCAACACAAACCATTCTGTGATTAAATGAAATAGCTTCTTGTGGCAGCTATTGCATAGGCAACAACGACTGTACTTGCTCTATGCATCAGGCAGGAATTTTTTATTTCATACACCATTTAAAACTTGCTGCAGTGATTCCACAAACCTGTCTATACTATTAGCACAACTGAAGAAAGCCTTCTTCCTTCCCTCCCCCCGGTTCAAGTTATTTAGGCCTAAAGTCAACTGCACAAGTAGACCACTATAGCACTGATGACAGAAGCAAAGCATACTTAGTACTAGATAATAAAGAAAAAAAGTCTTACATCTTCATAAATAATAATGCATATTGTATTTGAATACATCAAAATAAAATTACCCAGTCTACATCATCAACAAACACTGTGGAAACAATATACCGTAGCAAGCAACCAGTGACTGCACACAGTTCTTTCAATGTTTTTAAACACAGATTTCCATTTATATCATATTTTTAGAAATTACTCTCCCAGGACAGTGTAAAAGTGTGGAACAAAGCTTCTCCTTGCAAAAATGGATATTCAGACAGAGATCACCTACATATTCTACAGCCATTAACAGAGGCAGATCACTTACTGCTCTGACTGCCCCTGAAAAATTATGAAGTTTATCATTATTGCTAAAGTTACTATTGCTACTATGGTCTTCAAATGCTCAACTGTGGAGCTATGTCCTGAAAATACGTAATTCACTAACCTATGTGCTAAACCCTTAAACTCAATACGTCTACAATTCACACACCTTCAGACCACACTAAAACCATAAAAATGGACAGATTTACATAAAATTCATTTAAATAATACTAAATATTTGCACTTGGAACTCAGCTTGGAAATACAGAGGAAGCGGTTTTCTTACCATATGAAGGACTTCTGGACTGGAGCACATAACACAGGATGCTCGCTTCCTGGGCATTAATTCAGTAATTGCACTTCTTGTTCAGGATAAATCCAGAAAGTAGCTAGCACAAATAAATTAAAACCACAAATTTAGCAGGGGTTGACTGTGAACAAACAGAATTTCTTCTTGTCTGACTAATAAAAAAGCCTACTTTGGTCTTCATTTCTAGTCTGAAAGAAAATGTACATCACAAGAGGGGTTGCAAGTACCAGTTTGGTTCCATACCAGATGGAAGAACACTTCTGAAGAAAGAACCAGTCAATATATTCAGAAAGATAAGACCCAAGACTCAACCATTGTAAATGATATGAAAGAAGCACTAAATATAGATTATATGAGTCTCCTCCTTTTGTGTGTCAAAACAATAATTTTATCTTAAAATCTGCCAATCAGGGCAAAACTAATCACCAAAAAAAGCATTTACCTTTCAAGGATCTGTCAGATATTGAAATTGCTTGTGTCAAATAGACGGAATAGGGGTACATGGACAGTTTTCACAGATCCCTCAGGTTTCAGGGCTGGAAAATTAAAATATACAAATATTACTAGGAATTGAAACATCAAGTCAGTAAATGTCTTCTCTCTGCAGAAAACTTTGCAGAGGGAATGAAGCTTCAAGCAGTATGCAGATAAGTCATATTTCATTTTTTAGTAGTTGAGAAAAGATTGGAGGGTTTGCAAGATGATGGTCTAAAAAAGGTACTGCGATTTTGAACAGTCCAAACATATCTTGTCATCTCCAAACAGTGAACCATATTAGATTACAGCCTCAATTAATATCTGACATTATTTCTAACAGTGAAAAGTGACATCGCATACAACTGACATAACCTCATGCTGCTCCACACTGGGCTAGACGCCTGTATTTTCCCCATTCTTCTGACCTTAGCTGTAAAAAACACAGTTATTCTTCTCTGATGTTTTCTGAACTGAAAAACAGAAAATACAGCAGGAGAAGGAGATCACTTATAATGAGAGGCATCTTCAGTGGGCAGATACCAACACAAAACTAGAGCTGCACACAACAAAAACAAGCCTTAAAACACAAACCAAAACCCAACAGGATGAAGGATCAGGGAAGTCTAAATAGATTAGGTACCCACAGCATAAGTGAAAATATAATCCCCAAAAGCAGTAGATAAAAAAGGAAACAGGAAATGAGGAAAACTACGGGATAATGCTCCATGCTAGTAACAAACACAGTTAGATACAACAGTACATAACACTGACCCAAGTTCAATACCTATTTGCTGGCTCTGCAGCAAAAAAGCCATATTGCTACTGAATTGTCCTTTCAAAAATTTTCAGGAAGTGCTAAGGTTTTATACTGATAATACCGTTCCTTTCCATTAGCACCAAAATATTTCTGCAATTATTGTGACCCTGAAAAAACTTTGATATTAAGTAAATTAAAGGACAAGCTACAATGATAATTTCAATATCCCTGTTATTTTTAACACACTGGAACACATGTAAGTTTTCAAAACGTGGTAGGTCATATGATTCAAACATTTTGGGGTTATGAGAACATTTGTGAGTAGCACAGTACAGGAAAACAAGAAAGGTTATGAAATCTAAGACCATTCAATGACAGCTTGTGGAAAGCTTCCCAAATTACTTGTCCATGTGTAATGAAACAACCAGCCACATGATGAAAGATTTTACTAAACATGAAATAAATACAAATGGTTATCTAGTTACATTTATACAGCAAGTATGTAAATATGCTTGTCTACATTCACAGCACAGTTGCTTGAAGATACCAGCCTCAGATACAAGCTGCTGACATTACATAGTCATTAACTGAAAACTTATAGGGAATTTACATGTACTGACAAATGCTGCATAATTGAAAAGGTAAGAGTCAAAAACAAAGGAGACAAACATTTCTATAGATTCCTCTATTACAGGCTCCACTGGTTATCCTACATCAAAGAGGCAAAGACTGTACTACCAATGCCATTATGCTCCACAACAAGCAGACCCAACAAACAAAACACCAACAATTCACCCCTGCAGGCTCCTGTGAACCCTGCTTGGCCCTTCTCCCTCCAACACTGCTTTGTTGAAGGTAGAGGATATGGATGGGTGTAAACAAGACTTGGTCTTAAAAAATAAGCACTAAAAACTGGCAGATATCTAATGATACTTATATGACAAAAAATCTGCAGTTACCTGTGTCTGCATAACCTTGAATTGCAAACTCTTACCCGAATGTAGCAAGCAAGCGTGTCAATACAGACCATGCAGTAAAGATCTATAGCTCTAAGCTGTCCCACCTTCACTGCGAACTTCTCAATTCACAAATCAATAAAATATTAGTAATAAACAATGAGCCAAAAATATTCTTCGGAGGAGAGAAACAAAACAAAAACTTTCTCAGAATTGTGAATCATGGAGCCTACACATGAACATAAGTTCAGGAAATAAAAGTCTCATTAAAGCTTTAACCAAAATTTCTAATCCATCAAAGGACTGTGCTCTGAATACCAATGAATTTCATGAAGAAACAGCAGGGTTGTTTTTTTTTGTCTGCATGTCTGTAAAATATCTCTTAGGTTACAAAACCCAATCTGATGACACTGAAAAGTCTTTCAGGAGCAAAGACAGACAAGCAAAACAAGCACCAGCTCGCTTTAATTCCATGCAAAAGTGTCAACAGCAAAATCACTGCATCTCTTCCATAGCAGAATATTAAATAGTTCATTAATATCCATTTTCCCTTCTTCTCTTTTCAGAGGCTACTAAAATTGTTTCTGTTTGATTTTACATGAGTGAAACTCCTCCCGAATGAAACAGGTACAAGTATCTTGAAAGAACATTCAAGTGTACATCATTCAAGACCTTGGCAGTCCCTATCTCTGTGAAACAACAATAGCATCCCACTAATAACAATGACTTGCTTAACTATTCATTTTTGTAAATAATGGAACTGAAAATTATCTAGTGATGGATTTACACTTTTACAATGCATCCCAGGGATGAAAATGAATAGGGACGAAGAAATTATGTATATTACAATGGGTGACACACAGAACTTAAAATTCTAGCTGGCTCCAGATATGAACACAAGCTGGAAAATGTGGCACTACAATTTTTAGCATTTTACCTTTGTCTAATACTACTGCAAGACATCCTATATGTATTATTTGTATTATAGTAGCACTTAAAGACTCCAATTAAAATCCAAACACTATTACATTAGGCAGAAATAGTATGAAAATTACAATAGGTGTCATAGCCATTTTAATTCCAAACAAGGACAATAAATTACCTATTTCTCAGATATGCCTTCTTTTATCTTGTAGTTACCCACAGAACTTAACATATTAGTTCCTCTATTTAGAGGAAGCATTAAAAGGATTGCTTAGGCAGACTTTCTGGTCTTTTTTTCTTTGAAAACTCTATTCATATTTCCAGTGGAAGCACACAGGCACAGAAGAGTGAAACCCTACTGACACGAGGCTTGCCTTCCTGCTTTCCTAAATCGCCCTTCCTGAGAAGTTGCCCACGAAACCCCAGGACCCTGTGGAGCAGGAGCTGGAAAAGCCTGCTCCCCTGAGGTGCAAGTTGGCAATTTAACAGAAAAAAAATCCCATGCATTTAGATCTTTTTCTCATTGCTGATCTTTTTTGGTTCATTCCTTTTACTTAACTTAAGCACTGACATAATAAACATACTCATTTACTCTAGGCTATCATTTTACTATTCATATATTTGCACACTGAACAACCCAGAACTAGGTCCGATAAGCTAGGAAGCTATCCCGACACTGAGATGTACCTTGCATCCATATCTAGCCAGTTGGATGATTCCATATAAGTTTGGTTCTTATAGAAAACAAAACATACTAACAGTAGGTATTGTAAAATAAAATTTTTTTGGAGGCCAGGAACTGGCAAAGGCAACAATTTTTCTGGAAACACAGAAAACAATGATTTTTTATACAAAACCAAGTTAACATACATTACTTTGTGTTTAAGCAACAAATGGCAAGTGTTTACACTGTCACGACTATCTCTCTAGTAGGGACTTTATTATAAACAATAATTCAAACACAGGACTTTAAGACACAATTTATAAATATTTTAAATGGTAAAATATAGGTGTTGGCTTTTTTTGTACTGTGTCCAGAAAATTTGCACAAACACATCAAATTCTCCACCTAGGGAATTTACTTTATTGTCAAGTTTGCATTTAAAATAAATGTACATGACCTATTTTGGGGGTAATATAACTAAAAGGAACCTATTTGTTGTTTATTATTTATAGAAGATTCACTTCAGATTAGGCCTTTTGCAGACATGTGTATCTGTGTGGCATCATAAAGCATCTCCAGATAACACCCAGCACTAAAACAGATGAGAAAACTACAAGTTAGGATGTATCTCAGTCCGCACACTGTTTTATAAAAGCTGAGATTAAAAGCTGTTTTTTCCTCCTCAGAAAGGCCACATGAAAGAGCTACTACCATGGCTAATGCATTGACCTTCTGTGTCTGGTAATGACAAGTTCAAGTTCCTAGAGTCGGATAAGATGTGGAACTAAAGTTAAGTGCACTCAAGCAATGAGTTGCTCTGCTCTGTTAGAATCCTACTCACAAAACCAGTTCTATAGAAAGACAAACAAAAACTGTTTAATTCTTTATATACATATATATATATATATATAGTCAAGGAGTTTTTCTACACCATCAGCATGTCTTATAACTACTTATGTCAGTCTTCAGTCTAAGGCACCAGTGGTTTCTTTCACTTTTTAATAGAGAACTTGAAATTATTTCATATAAAAGATGTTAAATTTGTGAAAACAGATGTAAAATTACTGCTTGTGTATAAAAACTCACATTTTCAGCCTTCGTATTTTAAACAGAGAAAAACATAGTAAAATCTTATCTATCCTGTAAGAGATACCTCTTTACAAACCTTGCCTTCCAAACTTCTTGGAAAACAGAAGTGCATTTTTATACAAGTGGACTTCTTTGTTTTCAAAGGAGGACAGCAAAAACACATCAAGCATTTCTTGCTATCATCAACTAAGAAAAACCACAGTGGACCTAAAGCCTTTATTTGTATCAGTCACTAGTTCTGTACAGTTTTGCAGGTTACAGTGTCTGGAGCTCTTCAGGGGCAGAGTAAAACTCCTTCTCGATGTTGCTGCTGTGACTGAGGCAGAGAAAAGAAAGCTTCTGTCATCAAACGAGGCATCAGCACCACTGGATTAGATAGATAAGGCAAACAGAGTCTGACGAAGGGAAGTAGCTAACAAAGCTGCTTCTTTCCTAAATAATAGCACTATTAATAATACATATTAGGATGTACTATTACATACATATGACTGTGTTTTAGAACATTTTATATTTCCAATTATTTATATTTGAAATTACGCAGAGGTATTGCAACCTTTACATCTTTAAATTATATACAGATATTAAAGGCTAAAATAAAATGCTAGGACTCAGAGTGGTGTAAATCAATATGTGCATAATCCGTTTTTAATCACCAACTCATGGCCAATATTTTACACTGGAAGATTCTTGACAGGACAGACTGTGATCACAAAGGGAACAATACCATTCTAAAAAAGATTCCCTTTTAAATTTGTCTCTTGAAACAGTATTTCTAATTTCCTCCTCCTCACCCCCAATTTGAGCTCATCTCAGAAACAGTAATTTATTTAGAAAGATAAATTAATCTTTAGCATCTCCAAAGTCTCGGGTTGTTCCACTCCAGTAAATCACTGCAGATGAAAGTTTTGCTTTTCCTTAGAAAACAGAGTGATATTAAATACAAAACCCCACACATTAAAAGAACACTAACATTTCTAACACAAAAGCTTGAACTGAAGTTAAGAAATTGCCATAATTAAACTTGTCCAGGAAGACAGATTAAGGTCAAATATGTCTATTAATTGTGGGTATCCATTCTAAGCCACCTTAGACTTGATTTTTTTTTTATTCTTTTTTTTTAAGTGCAGCATTTCACAGAATTGAATATGCTCCTAGAATGGTTTTCACTATTTCCCATTGCAGCAGTGATTGCTCACCACTTCTGCGAACAGAATACCACACGCCCCAGCTGCGCACCCAGACAGCAGAGCTGGCACAGTTCACAGCATTCTGCATGAGGGCTGTATTAGGTAACTTCACCATCACCATGATGTTAGTGGTCAGTCACAGAAGCAGCAAAATGGTCCTGTTTTTTTAACAAGTCATTTTTCTGCTTTACTCACAGAGTCCACACTCCTTTTCCTGTGTGCTATACTCAGTTCTGCCACTCACACAGCAGGCTTCCCCTGCAGGAGTAAACTTCTCATTTACAAAACTGAGCCACCCCTGTGACTTCCTGTGAACAGGTTGGGTGTAAATGCTTTTGACTCTGATATTAAGCAGATTCTCCATTATGTGAGCAGTGGCAACCTAAAGCGAGGGTCCCTCAGCACCCTCAGAGCCTCATGGAGCTATTTGTTCCCCCATCCCCAGGCTATTCCTCTGTGGTCCTTGGTCCCCTGGGCCATCTAACCTTCCCCCTGGGGCTCTGAGCAACACAGGCCAGGTTCCCCATCAGAAGAGCTGGAAATCCAGCCAAAGTCCACAGACAGCATGTAGACATTCTCCTGCAAGCAAACCACTGCATGCATATGTGCCTTTAATGTCATGGCCAGAGGTCACGAGAATGCGAGTATTAAGCTGGTATCAAAATGGCTTCAGTTGGTAGTGTAAATTAATTGAGCCAAAATTAAATTAAAATAAAAAAAAATAAAATAATAAAATAAAAAAATAAAAAAAATCAATTTCTGGCTAAAGTGAGTAGGGCAGGGCACTGTGATCACCCCCAGCCTGCCCACGGGTCCACAGCCACCACACACCATGAGGGAAGACAGGGCAAGCCTGCTGGGCCACCATCCATGGCCTCGCCTGGGGATTTCACTGTGTGGAAATGGCAATCTGTTGAAATAAAAGATGCATTCACACTTTGTAACACATTTTCTTGGGGTTTTGTTGCATCCCTCACTACTTCTGATTATCAAAGAGACTTTCTTTCTAAACAAAGGCTGCTGCTTCTTCATCCAAGAACGATGTTAAGATGCTAAATGAGGTATACGATCACAGCGCCTTGCCAAACAAAAGGAGAAGTCAAACACAGGCACTTGTGATTTCTGTCGGATCAAGGAGAGGGAAAGGAGTTACAGAGAAAAAAGCCTAGATTTCAAACAACTGTTTCCATAATCAACACTTACTACAAGCAAGGTTCAGCAAATTACAAAACAAAACAAAAAAAACCCACTTTTTATTTTTATTTAAATATCCCTTGTTTTCTTCTTTGTTTAAGGTGAAATACCTCTTAACATTTTCTTTTTCAAGTGAACTTGGAAAAAGGAAAACAAAAAGCTAACCTGGATTTTTTTTTTGACACAATAAACTATAAGTAATTCCTTTGAAAATGCTAAAGCCTGTGATGTAACTTCTTTATTTAAATAAATTCTAAAGTATCTGTTATTTACACAGAATAATTTGTGCTATTAAGCCTTTTTTTCCAGGACATTATTTGTTAATATTCCTAAATACTCATTGTATGAGCATACAATGAATCTTTAAAAAGCTTGTAGTTTTCTTATTAAATTCGGATGTTTAGGGAACAAACTGTGCACTATCTTAAATAGATATTTGGATAATTTTCAAGAAATTTTTTAAAATACAAATAGTATAAATTGTTAGAAAAGTAGCTGGTTCCTAGTCAAACCCTTTTTTTGTTTCCATCCAGCTAATACACCTTTTCCATCACATAGTCCATTCTGGTACATGTACTGAGTTTCTGAATCCTCAGCAGCCCTGTCAGAGAAAAGATGAGATGATTTCACTAATTCGGTATCTTTCTGTTCTTCCCTCTGTAATTTCCAAGGCAATGTTTGCCACACAACATTTTTTTTTTTCTTTCCTCCTCTCTTCATATGCCCTGCTTTTTGTGACATGACACTTCTTTGGAAGCTACAAAAAAGCTCTGATGTTTAATGATTATATCTTCAGTTTACAAAGTAGTAAATAATAAAATAAACAATTTGTAGGAACAGCTGCTGAATTTACAAAAGCAAGTCTTATTGAACAGGCAACATCTGAACCTACATCCTTTTTTTAAAGTCTTCTCTTTTTTAAATGAAAATTAGCTATTCCTCACCTGAATTGTGGCTTTAAATCACCTATGAGCTGTTAGCCATCTGTATAAACTAGTTCAACAGAGTTTTACTGCCGGAGGATATCAGGTCAGAGATGGCTTCTGTTGTCAGATCAGTCACTGACTACCTCAATTGCCTTTGGCAAATCATTTAACCTTTCTGTATTAATGTTTTTGTGCCAGTAGAATAGTTCTTCATCACATTAGGGAAGAGTTTATCCCATTAATTAATAAAAATAATCACAAAAGTGTTCCTCCTTTAATTCCAGCGTTATCTGCTCTACAGAATAATACTAAAACTCAAAATAACTCTGCACATTAGATAGAAATTTACTGTTTCAGTAGAAGTGGGTGCTATTTCAGAGCAGATTTCTACTGTATATACTTTAATTACATCACAAATTACAAAGAAGAACAAGGCTGACAGTTTTCTTGCAACTCATAAATAACAGTAACAGCAAGAGCAGCAGCTTGCCTTTGTCTTAAACTAGGAACTTGTATGTTTTAGAATATGATCCTTAATGAGCTAAATGATTTAAATACAAATATATTGTGAAAATTCTCTTGATCAGAAACATCACATAGAATCATAAAATAGTTTGGGTTGGCTGTGTTTCAGCCTAAACCGAACTTTTACTGCCCTAATATAGATTCCTGGAAAATGGAGATCATAAGGGAAATACTGACAGAATATTAGCTACACTGTGGCATGCTAACGGGTACCACCATAATACAGTCTATTCCAGAATCATTTTTCTTTTTATTATTTCATTAAGTTGTATCTCACTAAAGTTTCTCCTAGGATCTCTCTACAGCACCAAATTTTTCATTGAGAAAACTATAAATCATAGGCCTAAATTACAATTTAATTATAAACGCCTTCCTTTCTAATGCTGCCTGGGACCTTTTACCCTCCCACATAATTCTAAAAAATGACCCCTGTCATAATTTCCTTCACTAGAATAATATGCAGAGATCTAATCCTGAATCCTCCTGTCTTATAATTTAATATAAGAGGTAATTATTATTCAAAAGATAATGTTGCAGATATTGAAAATATTCTGAAGTTTAAGTCTAAAAAAAACCTTGACTTTGTGTGCAAAAGCCTATTATTTGACTCTTGCAGAAAGGGAAATAAATAAGAAGAGTTTAAGACTTTATGCAAAATGCTGGAAGTATTATTTGTAGCTGAAATTTGTCTACCATAATTTCTATAACCTTTGAGCTACAGAGAAAACACACTGACACACACACACCAAAAAGACACCAGCTCCAGCTCATTTATTATTGATTTCTGCTTTTTTGCCATGGGTTAGACAAAGTTTTAAAACACTACTATCTAGCTGAAAAATATGTTTTCAGCATCTCCACATTTCTGAGTGCAAGGAAGTATATGTAAGCCAAAGTCAAAAGAAAAAATAAAAACAAAACCCCACCTTCATAAAACCTTCTTACACCTCAAATTTTATTTGACATTTATCACATCAAAGACCCTGTTATGTTTATGCAAAACATTCCTGTAAAGGGGAAGTTAAATAATACTAAAGCTTCAAGGAATTAGTATATCTTTTTCCCAAGTCAGAAAAGCAAGGAATAACACCATTATGTCAATTCATCTTGCACAAGAGACAGTGAATTTAAACTTGTACCAAGAGCACAGCTCTTATTGCCTGTCTCTATTCACTCTACAAAGAAAGACTTTGACCTTAAGCCCTTTTTCTAAAACTAGGATTTCATCAATTAAAATCTGTTTTCTTTTTAGTTAACTCTTACAGTATGCAAGACTATCTGCCAAAGAGGTGAACCAATAGTACAGATGGAGCAAAAGAAGGTTAAGATGAACATAAGGAGAGAGAATTAACAGGAAGAATTTCTGAAGTACAGCAGATAAAAATCACAGAACAACTGGAGTCTTTTCTCTGTTTCAGATTCAGAGACCATGCCCCATTTTTTCAAGTAAATGAGATAATCAAATGAGCCTCATTGCTTCTAACCATACACAGCTCCACCAGGAAGAACAAATAAAATACCATAACTGACAGATTCAACATCCTGAAGAGGTAGAGGCCATTGAGGTTATCAGAAAATGGGGTTCACAAGAGGTAATTATAGCCCATGGTCACCCTTCATAGGTGAGGCAGAACATCACTATACAGCTCAATCAAAATCAAACTATATAGTGCAGAGGCACCAGTTTACTACCCTCTTTGTATTTGCTTTGAGAGCAGTTAATTTAAGACATAATAAATTGAGGGGGTTTTCCTGTCCTTCCATAAATCTAGGGACAGTGCAAATGAGGTGCTCCTCATTACGAGCAAAAGAAAAGGGGCACCCTTGGTAGTGACGTGAACTGGTAGCATGAAAGCACTCATTAAAGGAGCCTTGCTCTTTTTTGTAATAAGGAATATTGCTTAATAACACTCAAAGCATGGTTCACTTCATATTGCTGAAGTGAGCTTTTGGGGGTCAGTGAAGAGGAAAAAAAGAGAAGTCCGTAGTACCACAAACATAATAAAAAAGAGAGATGGAATTTTGCCTGTAACAAATTAATAATAAGTAAGATAGTGTCGTTGACTGTCTCTATCTGACTTCATGCAACAGAAAGATTTAAGGATCTCAGGGGATTCATGGGAGATGTTAGAATATACTTTCAAATGAACAAACAAACCAGACTACATGGGCACAGTTAGACTGAAAAAGATTGCCAGTTGATTATTTCCTAACTTGAGGATCCAATAAAACACAAAGCTTACACAGCTTTGAAGGAATACTATTATTAGCAAATCAGAATGTGTTATTTGATGGCAAATGAATGGCACCAAAAAGGACGGAGCAGAGCAAGAGTTTCACATTTCCAACAAAAATCTCTCCAACACAGCAGTAGTGAAGGTTTGGGCATTTAGATAATTTGAATTTCATCATTTTGGGTATTAGTCAGAAGAGAAAATGCAGTTGTAGAATACCTCTGAGTATGTTAGCTGTTTTTCACATATGATAGGAAACTATGCACAGCAGAAAACTGTTAGAAGTACATGTAAGATGAGGAGCACACCAAAAGAGAAATGGTTGTGCCCTGCCAGCATTCCATCAGGATCCCATTCAGCCCAGGCACCTTTGAAGAAGGCAAGAAATATTTTGGTGGTTTTCTCAGCATCTTCATTCTGTTCTCTATTATCAAATGCCATTCCGCTTCAGAACCTACAAGATGACTATGCATGAAAGAAAGAACATCAGGGCTTCCTGTTGAAGCCAGTGCTCAGCGGGAAGATTTTGCAGGGCTTGTAGTTTCATCTAAACTGGATCATAGAATCGATCATAGTACAGTTTGTGTTGGAAGGGACCTTACCAACCACCCCATTCCAACCACCCTGTCACAGGCAGGGGTAGCTTCCACTAGACCAGATCCTCCCAGCTGACCGCAGAATTCAACAGGGAGAAAAATTCTCCAGTGAAGGATTTTGATGGCCAGACAATAATATGAATATACAAAGCAACAATTAGACATCATTACCGAACGTGCTTTTTTACTTCCTTTTGCAGTGCTAGTGAAACCACATACTCGAGCCCCTGTTCAGAAAGGAGAACAAGGGGTATTAATTGAACAGGTATTAAAGCTGTTGAGAGTGCTTTTGTAACAAGTCAGTCACATGGTCAAAGCCTTGATTAACCGGAGTAAGGGCTTTGCCTGAGTCAGAAGTGAAAAGACGAGTTTACATGAGCATTACATTTGCATTTCATGTACAATATGTTTACTTTAGGAATGATATTTCTGAGGAGCTATTGAAATAAGTAGAAAAAACACAGAATATCCTTCTAGCAAAACTTCTCTTTTTGCTATTCCTGCTTGACGTAGTTTACCATCGGCATATGCAAAGTCAATGCTAGGGTAGCACAGCACAGCTACTACTTAGCAATGACTTCTGAAACTATTTTGTTTTGATTTTGTTAGCATGTCTGTACAATACAGACAATGTTAGTAAAGCACCAAAAGTATCTCAACATGAGTTCTTTGCAAAGCAAACCCATTTCCTTCACATGAATTTTCTTCTTTATGCTTTCAGTGATTATTTTCTCCTTTTTTTTTTTCACCAAATCCACTTTATTATTCATCTGTAGTTTTATAAACTTTAAAATAATTTCAGTTCTCAAAGCAGAAGGATAACATAATGTTTGAAGCCATCATCAGAGCAGTTGGCCAAAAAGCTACTACTAGTTAACAGATTACACTGTTGTGCACATCACAAACTTTTCATAAGAAGATCTTGTTGTCCCTACAGAATTTCCTTTGGTTTATCCCAAATGATCAACCCCACTTGTCAGATTATTTTGAATTCTACTCCTGTCACTGAATGTACTCAGCATCTCAAGTTTCTGTTTTCTGAAAGTGCAGTAAATGTGTTTCCTACTTTGTGATTCAGATCATTACAGCAAGCACTGCAATAACCCAGGGTCTGGCCAGACCCCTACCAAACCTCATTTGATACATCTTTTCATTTCCACATTGATAAGTATACCCTAAATCCAATTCTTCAGCCAGTTGTACATCTACACTCATCTAAGTCACATTTCCTTAGCTTGCTTATAAATAAAGAAGTCATGTGAGGCAGTGAGAAACTTCCCTAAATTCAAGATATAAGACATCTATCGCTTCTTCTCTGCCCACACCTGTTACTCCATTGTACAATCTGTGTTAGTTAGATAATATTTTTTCTGACAAATCTGTTTGGTTTTAATTTCCTTGTCATCCTCTAAGTGCTTGCAAACAATTTGATTTTTCTTTTCCAAGATTTTTTTGCAGAAAATGGAGTTTAGCCGCCTGTTCTGTAAGTCCGGTCTAAACTCCTGTTTCCGCTAAGGACACCATACTGTCTTCCAGTATTTCATCTTCCCTGCACAAGTTTTCAAAACCAGACACTGATAGTTCCAAGTTTATTTTCATTCTTGTAATAAGTTTTGAAAAACCACACTTTTGACAGCAGCTTAGACGCTTTTACATGTTTCTTTTCTATTCAGGACCCAAGATGTTACCTATTTGGCAATGTTATTAATTATAATAGCTGCTGTCCTATAGACGACCTTTAATAGAGAAGGATACAAAAACATTTGGCTGTCTAACAATTATCTTTTGCTCTTCACAGACTGGCAATCCCACACAACTCTTTATTCTCCTGTCCTTGCAATTGTTTTTAGTGTTGGTATTTTTGCTATTTTGCTACACCTTACAAGCTGCTTATTCTATTATTTGGCATCTGATTTTATCACAGCATGCTTCTGCTGTATTTTCATACCTACTTTCAGCAGCCTGCAAGCTGATTTCTTGCACCTTGTAGCCATCCTCTGTACTAGGATAGTTTGCACTTTATAAAAAGATTCCGTTTATGTAATTATATAGCTCTGAATAATTCCCAATAATTGTCACATTAGATTTCTGAGATACTCAGTTTCACTGATTGTTCTTCATTTTTAATTGTGCAGTGAACTCAAAAGCTTGCTACCCTTTTGCCTATGATGTCCCAAGTAACTATGTCTTGTCCTTCTCTGTTCCTTTTGCATATTCATTCTACAAACACAGCAGCATAGCATTGCAGCAAGAATTTAGTTTCTTATGCTATTTCTACACGGGGGACTAACAATATTTTCATTTTTCTACTATCTGTAGTTAGAGACCACAATGAAAAACAAGAGAGATAAAGCAAGCCAAAAGCTTTATATTCTTTACTGATAGGGGTGGTCCTTTATTCATGGGTCCAACAACATCCATCCTTGTACATTTTCAAAAATACTTTTGCAGAGGGAACCCAGCCCCAGCACATTTTCTCTCACATTTAATCTGCCACTTTAAGAGCACATTTACTTAGTCCTCATCAAACATGGATAATTGACATCTTTCTACCCCTAGCACCCCCATTCTGAGAAGGCGGTTTCCCCAGGAGCCACCTTGTACAATCTCAAACACTTTATTACTGGTCAATTTGGGTTTCCTGCCCACTGGAAGTGGCAGTGCTGAGGGTCTCTAACTCTCTATTGTCTCACTAATCAACATAAGCAGTCACTTCCACAGCATTTCCCTGCTACTCAGCAAGAAGGACAATAGAGAGTGCCATGGATTATAAATAAATGTATAGCTTTGGTGTTCTACCAGGAAGCCAGTAAAACTTCAGAATTAGGAGAAGGCTTTTACTGTGGACTTTTGGGCTTCTTCTGGGATTTTCTCTGTTTTAATTCTTTCTATGGAGAGCAAAAAAAGACAGTTGGTCCAATGCCATTCCCAATAACTGCCTCCTCAGTAGAGGCTAGCCTGTCCCCAGTGCACAGGGGCTAGCCAATGTCTCCATTAGCAGTGCATGTGGCACAGTATTCTCTGAAGGGAGCAACAGAAAAATTCTATAAAGTGCCAACCACAGCTTTACAGTCACTGTGTTATGGGTATGAGAAAGTTGGGATTAAACAATTATTGCCTCGAACTCACACAGTAAAATTTGTTTATGAGGTAAATTTTAACAAGAAACAAACAGTTAGTGTTGTTTATAAGCAAACTCAAGCTGTAAAACACAGGCAATGCTTTGTAAATACCAGTCGATGGGCCAGATGAGGTCCTGGAGGGAAGCTCCCTGCTGTTTGCAGCTGCTCTCACATGCATGCAGAATGCAACCAGCTCCAGCAGCCAGGTGAAATCAAAGCCAGTGGTTTTGCCCAAGGATGGCACAATAGCAAAATCTTTATTTGTTTGTAAAGACATTTCTTCTCACAGGCTTTTCCTTCCACTGCATGGAATTACCTGCTTGTAATCTCCATACAAAAAACTGCCACAAAGACTGTTAACAAGATAAATGTATTATCTAACAGCAAATAATGTTAAAAAACTATCCTAGACAATTCTGGTGTGCGACAAAACATTTTGATCTAAACAGTCCTCAAATTCAAATCAGATTGGTTTCATGCTGCCATTTTGTTTAATAGGAAATACCCACATTCCTTCTTAGCCCTGCAACGTACCCTCTCTTTTAATGAAATTCAATGAAATTAATTCATTAGGTAGAGCCCCAGGAAGGTCTGATGCTTTCTGGTCTCCCTACAGTGCAATATGATCACACCATTAAGATGAATGCCAGCGCAACAACAGGGAGCAGTGACTCAAACCTAATTTCCACTGGCAGTGTGGTGTGAGGTGCAGTATTTACCCTCCTGGACCCTGAGGACTGAATAATACAGGGATGCTGGAAGCGTTAATTGGGCTGCACTGAACTATGTGAAGACTAAAGACCAATTCCCGAAAAGCCACAATCAAAAGACTAATGCGTATTAGAGGGCCAGTGCTGAAACATCAGAAATGCAGACACAGGGCAAGAGGAGTCCACACCTGGCACAGTCTCTCTGTGGCTGGCTCTTTGCAGGACACCTATCCTTCCACCTTCATGATCAGTAAAGTGTGAGCACTAGCTGAGGAGCATCAATGAATGCTATTAGTTTCATTAAAATCCTGCATACTGTCACTTGGCATACTGCGAGGAAGGAAACACACCAATACACCTTAGCTGTTCCAACTTTACTTATCTGTAACAACGAAGAAATAAAACAGAAATAAACCTGGCAGGGGTGGGGAGAGGGAAGAGGAGAGAGGGAAATGTAACATTATTCTTTTTACTGCAAACACGCACACAAAAAAAACACTTTAAAAATGAATATATGCCTACTGCAAAGTATTGAGGTGAAAAGGGAGGTTTTATCCCTGTTCCCCCAGGATCTCTTAGAGAGTGTGTGTTTCTGTGGTGGTTGGCTTGTGGTTTCGTTGTTCACTACAGTTTCCCAGAGCCCTATATTTTACTGAAACGTAAGTACAGGCCCACCAATTTGCTGACAAGCTGATCTATTGGCTCTAGGACACTGAAGGGAATTATGCTCCTGCCGCCCTGATGCTCTCCTTTGTTTAGAAAAATAAGAGAGAAAGAGAGAGAGTGAAAAAAAAATCCTCAATCGTTTAGTACAAGTCATTTTACATGCTGGGATAATGAAGTATAAAAATGCCTTCAAAGGACTGATTTCCTACTTTTAACTCACTACCAGCCGAGCTCTTTGTGAGGCCCTCTGGAACATGCATTCCCAGCCCCACTCAAACAAAAGAGCTGCGAATTCATTAAACTATTTAATTATGCCTTTTTATTTTTCTCCATTAGCAAGCCCTGCCAGTACAAAGTAAATAAAGCCACCATGCTCTTTCCCCAGCAGACACACTGACTGTTTTTATTCTTTATTCAGTTTACAATATAAAGGGCTATTTTTCCCCCTCCTCCTATTCTTGGCTAGTTTCCTAATACAAGCCCTACAAACAGAAGCATCCAACTGTACATGCAATGCATGGAAGTAGAGAGCAGCCGCTGCACTCAGCATTGCAAGCACATACCCTAGACAGCTTTCAAAGTACCAGCAGCCAACGGCAGCCAAACAGCACTTTACAGCCAGGCACGGAAAAGATATTAGCTTTTTTTTTATACTCTAGTAAATTTGCTTTTTACATCTATTTCTTTTCAGAAGGGCTTGTTATTGAGCTTACTGTCCACAAATTCCATTGATCTCAGGCTGTGACTCAATCCATATGCTCACGCTTTGACACCAGCACAGCAAGCAAGCGATACAAATCCTGTTCAGGCTACAAACTTATTGATTTTATAGATTTCCCCCAAAGTTGTGATAATGATATATCATTGTTAAATTTGGTAGAACAAACTGCTTTCCCAATCTGTCAATGCGAGCATGAAAACCAATTCACAGCCTTGTTTAGAAGGCTTTCCCTTCAGAAGAATAAGTACTGCTAGCGGAAGCGGATCACCAATACCCAGCCGCTGGCATAGGCTTGATGGATGTTACCTTTCCAGTTGCCCTTTCTTGACCTGCAGCATGCTGGGTTCTCAGACTTGCCTCCGGGTTATGAGAACCAGCCATATTTTTCAGAAGCATTTTTCAAATCCACTATTTAAAACTTGCAGTATATGTAAACCATAATAATAGCTTTAAAACATATTTCCTTTTAATATTTTAGGTGCATTAAGGCAACGTGAAAATTATTGATTTTAGCAAATAATTTTTGCTTGTTCTACTCCTGTGCTCACAGCCATGGCAAAGTGATGCTTTTCCCCTCCATGAGAGGGAGACAGAATACTAGTTTAAAATGGAGTTTCCTCACTTCCTGCTCCATCACAGTTTCTCAACCTAAACACAGTGGGAACAACAAAACTTGCCACTTCATAACGACTGGCTTCCACTGTGAAACACACTTAGGCATTTTCCTCATGGCTTCTTACTGCCAAAGTAGAAACTTGATCCGACACTCATCTCCCACCCAGCAAACCAGGGTTCCATTCCAGAAGTATTAGAAAGAAGAAACCCAAGCTGTTTCTCAGGTTATGAGAACACAACATAAGAAGTTCATAAGTGCTTACGTGCTTATTATAGGACAGAAAGGCACTCACCAAAAAAATGTCCGCACAGTGCAGAAGATGTACAAAAACTGTAAACAGCTGTTGTGTTTTTAACAAACCATGAAATAGCTCTAAAAAAATGGTTTGCTGGAATTACAATGTCTGCTTTCATTCACACATTTTCCTCAAACTCTGAAGCAATTATTAGAACTCCAAAAGAGACTTAGAATTCATGAACAAAGAACTTGTTGAAGAAACTGAAACCAACCAAGAGGCAAGAATTACTATGTTAGAAAACTAGATTTAGGAAATCCACGTTAATAAATAATACCTTTCTTGAATGCCTTCTCTTTTCCATCATTGCCTACCTTTGTTATCTATCCATCTTCACTCAACATACCTCTTTTTAGCACTGGAAAAGAAGCTTAACTCATTGACATTATGTCACTGTTCAACATATACCACACAGTGAGAGCTTTACTATGTTGTCTCAAGTTTTGCTATGGATATCTCCCCACATCTGGCAATACATCCCTAAGCATTTAACCAACAACAGCTCCAAGACAGATTTTGAAAGGCTGAATGTCTCCCACCAGTGCCTCTCCTTTCACTTCTGATTTAATCCAAGGTGATGGATGCTGAACTCTTTTACCTACTGTGGCTTTTTTTGAACTTACTGAATGCCCTTTCCAAATACATCCTTCTGAATAGTCTTTCTAAACTTCAGGGCACTTTGAATTTGAGTACCTGCCTGCAATGTCATGTCTATTTTCCACCTATGATAACGAACAATAACACTAATGTAATTCTCATTCTTCTATGGTGTTTTCACTGTTTTTCTCACTGAAACAAAAATGCCAGAAAGAGAAAGGTGATAAAACAGCCAATTTTTTTGTCACACTGCTGAGCTGTGCTTCATGGTTCTCTTCCAGTGTGTAGGCAGGAAGGGGTCTCACAACATGCCATCACAAAAACAATCGTGCATTTTCTGGACAGAGGAAGTACTATGAAATAACATAATAAGCATTCAAGTATTTTCTGTTTGAAGAAAGTGAAGACTTTAACGAAGACAAGTGTTATTACTAATCTCACTTTCGAGAGCTGAGAATTGGTGAAACTGTAAGACTTGCCAAAGGCTCACATGAAACCAGTGATCATGTATTGACCAGTCATGAAGATCCTCATTCCCAATGTATATTGTATCCATATCCATTCTAGATAATGTCAGCTTGTACCTTCTTTAAGATACTAACAAGAGGAACACTCTTGTGATGAAAGGCAAACACACTGTAAGACCTACTACTAGTCATCTGACATTTCAGAGGAAGCACAAGCACTTATAGGCAAATTATCTTACTCCATTATGCTCTTACTTCTTCACCATCCTTTCTGTTCAAGCTCTGGACCTTCACTGAGTATCTCTAACCCAAATTCCCTGTTATGTCTTGTTTACTAGGCAAGCAATGTCAGTCTGAGCAGTAGTAAAGGTATCGTGCTCCTCTACTTGGTTTCTGATTACCTTTCTTACCACTTGATATATAATCTATATTGTTCTAGAACAGGGAAAAATTGGGTTTTGGTGTTCTCTGGAATTCCCATTCATGGTAACAGAATGTGTGATGGTTAACAGAACTTTGTGGTTCTAGTTTATTAATTTTGCCTGATAGCAGTTAATAGGCAGTACTGAATGTACAATCAGCATGTAGAGACATCCAAAGAGTATGAGTACTTCCAAAACTTATCTTAATTCCTTCTTCCCCCCCTCCCCCCCAGTATATTTGAACAATTCAAAGAATCTTTAGCCTTTAATTAACATTTCTTGAAAAATATTGTCTTTCTTTCCTGCATCTCACTCTTTCTTACTTTTCTCTCCACCATCCCCACTGTCCCACACCCTCCCTCCCACCCCCCACCCTCCCCCCCCAAAAAAAAGAGAGAAAAGAAAAAAAAAAAAAGCCCTTCCTGATAATTGCACTGGTCCAAATGTGCAGGGGTTTTCATACAGAATGATGGCTTCCCTTGTCTCCTGCATTTGTTCATCTCCTTTGGGAGGAGCAATTTACAGAAAGCATTATCGATTTTTGCCATAATAGGTACAGAGATGCCTCACTGTCCCTGCTCAGCCAGCTCACTCTCTGCATCACAACTGTCAGGCCAGTTTGTGAAGCCCGTCATTATTTTTTTCAAGTAAATCCATCATGGGAGTGGGGAAAAGTGATGAAAATAAAATTATTTTCACCTTGCCATAAAAAAGAATGGCCATGTTCCCTAACAGAAATAAGTGAAAATTCTGTCAACTAAGAGAGTGGAAAGGAAATTCAAAGCAAATAAAAGCGGGCTGGGGGGAAGGAAGGAAAGGGAGGAGGGCGTGTGAAGAGGCATGGCAGTAGCTAATTTACTTTGAACACATTCTGGAATTTTCCTGTTAAAGCGACTATTTACAACTCTTCCAGTTGTTCTCCATGTTCTCATTTTTCTGGAAGCACTAAAATCTATACTTTATAAGGATATTTTCTTTGGCTTTCAGGGTGTTGAGGAGATTGTGGGGTTTGTGATTAAATTCTTAAATATTATTGGTCTGTGGGATGAAATCTGCCTTTAAACCTCCCTCTGAATACAGACCACCCACCCACCGCTGACTTACCAATCCACTCCTTTGTGCACTGAACGGGTTGGGGGGTTTCTCCCACTCCCTGTTCACCAGGGGCAGGCTGAGGCCACTAAACTAATTCTGGCCCTGATCAGCATGTGAATGTTGAGAGATACTTACTTCAAATATTTCTGAAACTAAAAAAGCCTTTTAGAAATCACATCTAAAAGCAAACAATTCCCCCCTGACCCTCAATTGCTCCTTGATTAGTTTTTGCTGTATCCTTCATGTTGGTCACTTATCTCACATCCTGAAGGTCACAGTCTGTAGTACCCTATTCCAGCAGCCTGGGGTTGGTTTTTTGTTCCTAAAGACAGCCTTGTTTTGGGCTCAGAAGTTTTAATCCAAGAATTGGCTCTGGATCTAATTCCCAGTTCATTAGCCATGAAAAGTGATAGCTGCTTAAGATTTTTATGAGACATTGTTCCAAAAGTGGACCACAGAAACTGCACAATTACCCAGCATGTTGTACAAAGCTCTGTCTGCCTTCGCACTAACACAAGGATCTTGATAGCAATCAAACAGCTTAATGAAAAGCAGCAAGGTTGCTCTTGGTAAGGAGTAAGGAATCTGAAGTTTGTTTCCAAGTGGTGCTTTCTGTAAAGACACTTAGGATAAAATTTAAATCATTGTACCCTTACTTCAGGAGCCTTGGTACTAAAGATACACAACTTGTCTGACCCTTTCACACAGGCACTTGCAAACATCATAGAGTCAAACTTGTTTAGGTTGGAAAAGACCTTTAAGATCGAGTCCAACCATTAAGCTGTCACTGCCAAATCCCCCATTAATCTGTGTTCCTAAGCACCATATCTACTCACCTTTTAAACACTTTCAGGGATAGCAATTCCATCATGTCCCTAGGCAGCCTCTTCCAATGCTTGTCAACCCTTCTGGTGAAGAAATTGTTAGTAATACCCAGCCTAAACCTCCCCTGGCACAACTTGAAGCTATTTCCTCTTCTCACAAGTAACAAGTGACAAGACAAGAGTGATCCCCACCCCACTACAACCTCCTATCAGGGAGTTGCAGAAGTCTATAAGGTCTCCCTTGATCCTCCTTTTCTCCAGACTGAGCAACCCCAGTACCTTCAGCCACTCCTTATGTGACTTGTGCTAACTTCCAGTCAATGGGACCTCCCTGGTTAGCCAGGTCTGCTGGTAAATAATGTGAAGGGGTCCACTGAGCACTTCACCACCTCCCTCAGCACACCTGGATGAATGCCATCTGGCCCCATAGACTGGTGCGTGTCTAAGTGATACAGCAGGTCGCTGACCATTTCCCCTTGGATTACGGGCTTCATTCTGCTCCCAGTTGTCCAGCTCAGGGGGATAGGTACCCCTAGAACTACTTGTCTTACTATTACATTCAACATTTAAAGTTCATCTGTCTTGTCCCTCTGGACTCTCAAGTCAATATAGATATTGATGCTGAAGTTGGACATTCATTGCTATTATGCCAAGCAAATTGTGAGAAAAGCAGCAAGACAGCTGTACAGAAATATCAGAGGATTTCTTTCAGCCAGGGTGTAGTAAAACCACATAACCAGTCCCATGTTCAAATAATTACAGGGATGTGATGAAGGCCGGCAATATATAAGAGGTTCAGAAGTGGATACTCTACTGAGTGGTGGATTAAGGCTAAGTGTAGCCAGATCCAGCCCAGCTAAAGTGCTTTCAACAGCTCCTGGGCTCCTCCAACTGCCACCCAGCCCACAGGAATACCACCTGCCCTCCCCACTGTGCTCCCTCCTCCTGCCCTTCCCCTGTGGGGCTCCTATCCCTGCCCATCCTCACACTACTGACACCAGACCAGAATGAACTGGAGTGACAGGCTGCCTCCAAGGTCAGGTCACAGGCCTTTAAATCTTGCCTAAATCCTTTTCTTAGTGTATCCTGTAACTGCACTATGTCAAAGCACAGCAGTATGTCCTGGAATACAAGGACGTCTGTGCACCATGAGCTTGATGCAAACTCACAGTGCCTGTGATCTGCTACCCCAGTTCCCTAAGGATGTTCCCAGGGCATTAAGCAGATCTCACCACACTGGGAAACTGAGTGAGCTGCCTCTCAGAGAGGCGATCTTCCTGCCCCAAGGGATTGTCCACACAGAGAATTAGCACAGAGGTAGCTAAAACTCTCACCTCAAATTACTCCACATCCATTTCCCCATGCAAGCTTTCCAGAAGTCCGCACACTTGGAAGCAAAGGGCTGGCAGCAGAGGCTTGGCACGGTGCTGCTCACCATTCCTTCTTTGAACCCATAGTCCAAATTGACCCACCGATAGCTCTGTGCTCCGTGAATGTTTCTCATCTGTTTCTCATCGGATGTATTTCTATAAACCACAATATATTAAAAAGAAAACTATATCTATAAAGCAACCAGCCAGGCCTTTCTAGGTATGTGTGTATTAACATGAGATAACATTGCTGCTTCCACTAAACGGACAGCACCTTCCTTGGGAATGTTTTCAAAGGAAAGTCAGTCAGGCCTGGAGACAGTGACAGGGCAGCAGCGGGCATGGCACAGTCCAGGAGGTGCCGTGCTCCTCTCCTTCAGTCCTCCACCACCCCTAGATCCTGCTGCCTGGCATTCAGCCCACTGCAGACAGTACATGACCTCTTTGTATGCCTGAAAATAGCTATAGAAAAGCAAAGGCATCCTTGGCTTCTCACTAGAAAGCAAAGAATAAACTTTGTCATATAGATCAAGCATATCAAGAAATTTTAGCTATTTTATTAATGCAGAGAACAGCTATTAATGTTATTTATCTAATACACTCTGCTGTGCAAACAACAGCACAATTTCAATAGCAGGGTAATTCTGTCAATGAATTACCATCCTAAGGGACAAATTAGTTTAAATTAGTTTAGTTTGTTCTTTTGCTCTAACAAGTCCATTCTAGATTGTAATTGTTTTTAAATCTCTTCTCTTGGGTACATACACACTAAGAGTTGTGTCAGAGCAGGTGGCTACCTTATGTCTCTCTCATTTAGCCAATATTGCACTCACTTAATTCATACATATGTTCAGACACATGCATACACTCCCAGAACAGATGTATGCGCAAAAACACAGACACATATGTGGCTGCTGTTTAATAGAACAAGTACAGTAAAAACATTAGGACTGGGAAAATTTGGAAAACAGCCTGCAGAAAAATATATTTAATTTAACTTTTTAATTTTAAACTATATTCAATTAACCATGATCACAAAAGGAGTATTTGCTGAAACAAGACCAGTTCAAGTGTTTGATATCCAGTGTTTACATTTTAGAACAAATGGGATTCATTTCTACATGCAACATGCAGAACCACCCCTCTTCTCTCAGGTCTGAAAAATGCCAATAACCTTTAAGTGGGGCTTGACTCCAAAGAAAATCACTACAGAAACAGCAACTTCTTAGGCAAAAATTCTCTCCCCATGTCTAAACAGGGCCAAATATATTGACTTTAGTGACAAAGCAGCTATTTGCCATTTTTTTTGTGATTCTGTTTCAACACAAACAATAGGAATTGTGCACTGTTTTATTATCTCACATCACATAGTGCATAGTTTATTGAGTTTTAATCAGTTTTAACTGGCATAAGTCTACCGAAAATAGCACAGGGTCTGTGGAAATCAGCAAGTGCCTGATTAACCTTTACAAGGCTAACACTACTTGAGCTCCGGGGGAAAAAAAAAATAAAAGAAAAAAAAAAAGAGAAAAAGGAGACAGAAAAGGGGGAAAACGATAGGAAAAGTCTGACTCTAAGGACATACTGATGAAAAAACAGATGTGGACCTCACCAGATGGGAGCTCTATGCACTGATGCAAACTTCTCCTAGGGATATACTGAAACTGGTTTAAATCAGTTAAAACCAACAGATTATATTCTGACAACGCTCCCCAGAAAATGGCTAAAGCATGATTTTAAAGTGGTTTTAAAGTTCTTCCTGTTTCTGATAAGACCAATTTCTTGCAGCTGAGGAAAGTTTCCTAAAGCTGAGCTTCTTAAGCAGTGTGGTGCATCCCTGCACTGTGCAGTGGAAGGTGCTGCTCCAGACCCCTGCACCCTTGGGAGCAGCAGTGCTACACTCTGCTTCCTTCTACATTCCTTGGGCTGGACAGAAATGTGAATCCAACTGTTGGTCAAACCATTATTCTACAGCTTTGTTTAATTACATGTTCGTTAAAGTCTGGCAACATCATGCTGCAGTTCTCACCTATGTTTTAAGCTGTTAACATTAAGCAAATAGAAGGAGAGATTGAGAACTGCTCATCTTAGAAGAGGTAAATAGAACTGAAAGTGTTATTAAATGGACATTTAAATGTGCATGTAGGGTAAGTGGTGCAACCTCCTCTCATATGCAATTTCCATCATTTTGGTGGGCCATGGGGTAAAAACTGGAGTAAAGAAACATCTCTACTTTTTGGGTGGAATTGAAATGAGCAAGTAGTATATAAGAAAGTGGGTTATTGCAGAAAACCACACTGGCTTGAACACCAAGGCATAAATGAAGTCCGCTGCACTTTCTTTGTGTTCAGCCTCTGGCTGTCCAGCTGGTAACCAGATCATGTGGAATGCAGGCCTCTAAGAGGTGGTAAAAGATCTGAAATATGAAGCACTGCTGTTTCACTGCTAATTCAATAGGAAAAAACCCCTATAAAATATTAAAGAAAGTATTTAAAAATATATTAAACACAATTTGTACCATAATAGCTTAACCTGACATCAAAATGCAGCTTACAGCTTGTTTGTCCCAAATTCCATAGTGTGGATAACAGAATAACTGGCAAAATGTTCCATACAGCCTCCAGCATTTGACAAAATAGGATTTGGGCTCGTTAAAACAAATTCCAGGTGGAAAATTGGGCATGCTGATAAAAGCAGTGCAGCAAAGAGTGTTAGCTCTGATAGGGTAGGATGGGTATTGAATTCACTTTTAACGTTACAAGACTTTAATTAAAGAGATTGACCTGAGGACCCCAAACAGCGACAAGCTAAAATAGCCATTCCTGGTACAATGTGCTGTTACTAAAGTTAATTCTTTTTAATATGACTCAAACTGGAATGTATATAGAATATCCTAATTCAAGGGAGAAGCATAGAGTGCATACTGCATCACAGCTTATGGAGTAAACTAAAAAATACACGTCCACAGATAATGCATCAGCATTATTGTATTGAATATAGGCTAGTTATCTCATCCCACAAAAACTAATTTTTATTTATGCATCAGAATGCTTTTATGTAATTTCCTACGGTCATAAACATTATTATCTTTCCAAGGTCTCTCCTTAATCAGCAGAAGCCAAAAGGACAGAATAAAAGCTTAAAAACACCCTTAGTCCTTGCATCTGTGTGTGTGGTTGTGTTCTCCCAGACAGAAGTTATTCTTGCAACTATCATATAAATATTATTCTTGAAACAAAGAAAGGCTTAAATTAATAAATATTTTAGGGACAAATTTTTCTCTGATTCATTTTTTGGCCTGAATTTTAGTCATGCCTGCACTGATGCGTGTGTTTGAAGTCAGTGCCCATTGACTGCCTTCCACCTGCTTTTGCCTATCATATTTTTCACGTAAACTAACAAAAAGATGCACAAGGAAAGCACACTCTAATATCTTTCAGTAAGATATATAGAGAGGAAGGGACTTGTGTGAGGGAGGAAAATCATGGGTGACAGTAGGGCATCACTGGCAGTGGCTTACCTTGATACCCATGAGACAATTGCTAAAATTCCATGTTCAAATGCCACCAGTGTTACATTGCCACAAGTTCCTAATTCACTTCCAAAGAGGATGCTTTGCTTTTGCTGGCATATCACTTACTGGGCAGGAAGAGGTGGTACCAGAGCTCACCCATAGCTGTGATTTGGATCCCCTCCTACACAGACCGACTATAATGTCCATGTTACAGATGAAGTTTCCTTAAAGGCAGGTTATGTTCAGCCTAGAACATCCAGCTTGCTGCCCTCCCTCCCCACAGGCCTAACCCTTTGACTGCTCTCCAGCCACAACAAATCCCACAGAACATGATGAGTCCATAAGCAGCAAAGGAATGCACTCTCCACTGCCCACTTGGTTTATTCACCCTTCCCTTTCTAGGTAGGCTGAGAATAAAAAAGCAATCTAGCATTACAGCTGAGTAAAACAAAAGGGCTGTGGTTTAGGACACCAGCAAAGCTGCCCAGGGAAGCATCTGTGGACAATTCCTGGAAGAAATATAGGCAGAAATGTGACAGGAAGGACCTGAGAGCATTATGCCCCGGTAGCTGTTATGTCAGTGGGGCATGTTGTGTTCATGTTCAGTTCCCACAGGTGAGGAACCTGTTGCATCTCTTCCAAGGTGCTAAAACAAACTGCAATCATCCCCTCGCCCTTACCACTGCCTTCCATATCCTTCCTTTAAGTATCTCCATGATAGAGTTTGTCATGCCTCAGGATATTTTATTTCACCAAAATAAACAGAAGATATACTGAAAACTTTGTAAATCATAGAACTTACACCTGGAAAAGTTAAGGTGTAAAAAAAATTTTTTTTTCCCCTTTTCTTAGTTTTCTCATTCACCAAAACAGGACCCTGTCAAAATCTACAAAAAGAATCTTGAAGGAAAACATCATGCACTTAAAAACATCTGGCCAATCAAATCTACAATAGAAAAAGTGTAATAAAAGTTTACGTCTTTTGAAGAATAAAGATGGGGGCTTTTAAAAGCTTTATATACAACACTGAAATTAAGGTACAAATCTACAGTAAGCCTTGCTTAAGGTGAAAGACTGGAGACAAGCAGCAAACGAAAATCAGCTTCCTAACTGTGTACTGTCCTCATCGTTGACGAGATTGTCTAATAATCCTTGGAAAGACCAAAAGGAATAACGCAATTTCTTATCATGTGGTAATCCATACAGCTGAACCAAAAACATCACAGATTGCCAACCTCACTGTGATGGGCCACCTTAAAACCTGTGGGGTTGTTGTGGAACAGAAGAATAAGGCATCATCATTTAAGCTGAATAACATGACCAGGTCTGCCCTGTGGTTGTTCTGGTATATAAGACAGATACTACTGAAGCTGTATTTCTATACTCTCTCTAAATTACTATAGCAAATAAGAGAACCTACAAATGGCTGTTCTGGGTCCCACCAGATGTCCACCTAGCCCCATGTTCAGCATCCAACAGTCATCAAAAAAAGGCAATCAGGGAGGAGTGTAGACATAGAGCACGCATCTAGAGATACTTTCTTCAAGCACTCTCCCAGGCAGCGACAGCTTGCTAATCAGGAAACTTCAGAGCAGGAGAGGTATGTCTGTGTTCAGTATTCTTTGCTGGATTTCTCCCTCCATGCTTTTGGCCACTCTCCC
This sequence comes from Neopsephotus bourkii, assembly GCF_033783945.1. Classification (NCBI taxonomy): domain Eukaryota; kingdom Metazoa; phylum Chordata; class Aves; order Psittaciformes; family Psittacidae; genus Neopsephotus; species Neopsephotus bourkii. Next base: position 15,511 of record NW_026902313.1, on the reverse strand, counting down.
TTTGCACCTATGTGAACTTACAGCATCCATCACATTTGAGGGGCACAGAACTTTCACCATACATTCTTTACTTCTCCCTCCATTTGCAGTGTGATTGAACAGGTTGTTGCTTTAAAAGAAAAGAGAATGTCTTATTGCTGGGGACTAATCAATGCTATATCTCTAAATGCCAGTGACTTTTAAACCCAGACTCACATTTTCATTTCAGTGAGAATCACTTATTTGCAGTACACTTTGTCATTCCTAAAGCGACTGCCTTTTGCGGTCTCACTTTCCAAGGGTTGTTCTCTGTTTAGTGAATTTTGCATATAGTTTAACACTTTATGAGCTTTCCAGTGCCTGTCTTCAGGAAGCCTATGTGATGGCAGCCGGAATTCCTATTTAACTCTACAATATCCCTTCTTTGATATTACAGAAATTGGAAAAGCTAGATAAATAGAAAGGAGTCTAGTGCTGTCAGTGTCTTCGTATGGTAAAGAAGTAATTCTTACCAAGAAAGGAAAAAGATAAATCCAAATATCCCCAAATCTCCACTAGTTTGCAGTTGTTCCCTTGGATATGTGTTGGTCTCTCCCTGATAAAGGGATGCAGATTTCACTATTGCCATCATGTATATGTATACTGCTTTTATACAGAACCTAAAAGGCCAAATTCAATACTGCATACATTAAGTTTCTATGCCTGAGCACTATATGCTCATACTTACTTACTTCAAAATTGTGTTTGTTATACTTTAAAAAATTTATTTTGGCATAGCTACCCTTCCCTTCAGCACCAGAACCAGATGAGATTCCCTTCTTCACTTGTTCCCATGTGAGAGAACCAAGGATAGCCACTGCTTCATCACACTTAAAAAATGAAACTAAGTGCTCTTCAGTATTATGATGTTTTGGCTAAAAACTCCATCAAAATTCGTGGATTTCCCTTGCCTAACAATGAACAGAACAAAAGATCTTATGCAAAGATTCCAACTCAAAACAGTTAAACCACCCCAAACCTGCAATCATATAGGTTGACCTCTGTTGGCAAGGACAACTTTTTTTTTTTAGAAATGCAGAGAGTGACTTCTGTTCATCTCAAATACTTACTACCCAAGCTCATCATGTTTGATATTGCATGTTTATTATTTCGTATTTATACTGTGACACCAGCTTCAAGTTCTGTACCAATGGAAGAAATGACAGCAACTGCCTTGAAGAACTTACGAGTTAAATGTCAAGCTGTAGAAGTGGATAAAATTAGTAAGTGGGGCTGGATAGGTGACAGAAGAGCATGTACTAACCATAACTGGATATGAACAACTCACAGCAAGTGAGCTGTGCTGCTCACAGCTAGCTACTTGCTCTGCCACTGCTGAGCTGCAGCCTTTAGTAGGTAGAGATGGGGTTCAGGAGATGTGAAAGAATGGAGGGCGGTAGCTTTGGGGACTTTGAGTGCTTTTCTCACTCTTTAGTGACAGTATGGCAGAAAGTGCAAAAATACTCATCAGAAAAGCACATAACTGTAGAGGATGAGAATGAGGACAGGCATCCAAACAAAACTATGACAGAGAAGCAAGCTCTGGCAAAACTGTAAGGGGATTGGAATAAAGATAGAGATTTCAGTAGATGCAGTGGAGCCAACAAAGAGCCTTAAATAGAGCTGTGATGTAGTCACAGCAGTGAAATCATCTCACTGAGCATATCTGCAGCGATGTGAGGCACAAGGTTGCTGGAATGAAGGCTGCTTCAGCAGGGGCAGGGTGATCTTTGCCAAGACAAAAAGAGGGCTCAGGAAGCAGACAGCAGATTGTGGGTGAGACTAAGTTTACAGCCTTGACACAAATCAAAGGACAGTGGCATATCAAAGTTAAAGCCAGATTTACACAGGAGAGCGCCTGTAGGTGTCTGGAGAGCAGAAGCGACAAAATAACAGGAACAGTGCATGAAACTCAGTTTGGCATAAATTCACTACCTCTGCTTTACCATGAACACATCACCTCCCCATCTCTGTGCACTGCTCTCCTGCTCTTTTCTATTGCCATTCCATTTCCTGGCTCTAAACATAGAGATTTTCTGCCCACATAGAGTCCTTGATCACTTTGTTATCTGTAGAAACATGGTTATTAACCATACACACATTAAATAAGGCATCAGATCCTCTTATATTTTCCATATAGATTCGGATCTTCTTTTTTGACTTGGATACACAAAAGTTTTGGAACCAAAAGTACTCAAAAAATTTTCACTAGCAGCTTAATTCAGAGATGTGACTCCCACTAGAAAAGATGTTAAATTTTGCATCTTAAATTCATTGGATTTTCAGCAGATTCAACACCATAAATTCTATAATCCATCATTTTGGTCTCCTGTTTCTTCTGTTAGTCCTCTCTTCTGCTGCTGTCTGACTGCCCATCCAGGATTTTCTAGACACCACAGCTGATAGTCTGGTTATCCTTCTCTCAAACCTACGTGAAAGCATCTACAGGCCCCAGATTTCTCCACACAACCTACATGACAGAGTATATCAATCCAGTTCTTGTAAAATGTCTGAACTCTCCGCCTTAGGGCATTATACATTCTCCTAATATCAGCTGAGACAAATACAAAATATACATCTGACTTTTCCCTCTTTTAAATTAACTGACCAATGCAAAGAGAAGGATTTGCAGTGTTTGTCTAACCATCATAACTGCTGTTTCATCTCCTGCTTGGCTTCACTTCTGCTCTTCCAACAGACAGGATAAGCTTAAAAACAAGCTATTTCCAGTTGCTCGTTTACCTGATGTTCAAACTCCTGACGTCAGAGGGTTTAAATTTCCATTTCATGCTACTGAAACTGATTCCTTTTCCTGAAGAAACCATTTTTTTATAGAGACCATATAGGCAGTTTACTGGCTGCACTGAGTAACAAAGAATACAGGTATGTTACCATTTTCACTCTTGGTTCCCCCAGCACTCATCTTTCTCTTGTTCCTGGATATGCTACGTCAGCCATCACAAAGGGAATTCCAAATGCCACAGCTTCCATGGTCGTAGGACAGCTATCATTACTGCGCTATGGCCGTCTTAGTCAAAGGAACCTTACAAAGCCTTTCTTCAGTTTCTGCTCATTTACGTTTAAATCTTTTTCCTCTCATCCAGTGCAATGGTAGCACATGCCTCATTGCTACCCAGAGCCAAGCTGAGATGCTGGGCTACATAGACCTCCCTCTATGTACTCTGCCACACAACAACTGAAAATATGCAAGGAAACTTGTAAGATGGTTGCCTTATCCTTCCACAAGATAATGGAGTGAGAAGACTCTTCTACTTGGGACTTCACTGTTCTCATGGGAAATGCTGGTGACAGCCATAGGATAGAGAGCACTGAATGCTGCTGTTAGCCCAGAACCACCAACCTCTGCAGAGGCAAAGCACAAACAATGGGCGGGTGAAAGATACTCCATGGTTACAGATATTTGCACAATTGCATCAGAAAGTACCTAGGGAAAATTCAGCAACTTGGCCTTTTCAAACTTTGCTACAAGCCAGGAAGAACTTCCAAGTTCTCAGAAAAGTCTCATGGCAGGGTCAGGCTGCCACAGGGAACATGGTTCAAACTGGCCCAAAGGGAGAGCAGTTGGCCATCAGCACCACCATATCGCCCGAGTTCTCCAGAAGAAGAAAAACTCCAAAGCCAAATGACCCAAATACATCCCCAGGGAAGAGGAAGAGCAAGTCCCACACCCCTAAGGCAACCTACCCCACCACAGCCTTAGCCAAAGCACAATCCACCTCTTGCTATAGGTGGCGCTGTGGACCTATACAGAGTACCTGGAGCATCTTGCATCTGTGTGCAGTAGGAGAAAGGGAAGAAGAATGAATACTTGAAAATTAATGATGTCAGCCTGTCTCCATATATCAAGCTAATTTGAAAGGGCTTTAATTTTCTTAAAGGATAAAAAAAGGTTTCTTTGCTAGATTAAACTTGCAATTGTCATTCATATATTGTTTATAAGGTACTCATCTCCTCACTCTGTATTTTTTTGTTTTTGATTTTGTATACTAGTTAGCAGTGAAGACTTGTCTGCGTGTATCAGAAGGAATAAAGAGAGAAATGTCCTTAACTGTCAGTTTTAATAAGAGGAGTCAACATGCCTCTATTCAGGTTAAATATTGCCCTGTCACATTTCAATAGAGTCAACAGATTTTTTAAAGAAAAGTCAAAAGCACTGTGTTTGCAAAAAATAATAATAAAAACCCCTACCCCCCACCTCCTTGTCATAGTCTGTCAAAGCCCTTCTTTATTTGGGGGGGCGTGGAGACAGGACAGAAAATTCTTTTGTAAAATGTGAAAAATTACTACTCATAATTGGCACTGACATGAAAAAGGTTGGGGTTTTTTTGTTAGAAAAACAAAGAAAATCTCTAATTTAATAATCACCTGCAAAGTGTTATTGTGATGGGGAAAAAAAATACACAAAGTCATCTCTTTTAAGTAACTATAGTGTTTTTAAGCAATCACTGCACTTTACTGCAGCTCATACACATAAACGGATGATGTGCAAAGTATAACAAGACACTCCAAATTCCTGAAGTAAAGTTTCTCAAGTAACAAGTGACAAGCTACACAGAAGAGCAAGAAAGAATCTGTCATGTAAAAAGCAATCACCAAAATGAAGTAAAAGTAGGAGATTCCACAGTGATTGATACCACAGGAAAATTTGCAAAAGTTAACTTAATCTACTGGCCAGAATCTGACCCTGTTTACAGCCTGGTAAGGAAGACTATGACCTTCACAGCAAATGCAAATAGCATCCATCCTGCCTAGTCAAAACTGGTCTAGTTCTATGGAGAAAGATGATACAAAGCAGATGTCTTGTAGAATAAAACACAATTTAAGATTTCCTAATTTACTTCCAGTGACAGTGTTCAAAGTTCAAGATCATTATTTGGAACTACTTGTGCTCTTTGTGGAGAAACACTGTTTAGAAGCTAGTTTATGATCCATGCTGCTTCAATTCACAATCACAAAATAATAATTTTTAACAAATAAGAAGGGAATACAGAGCTTGGGAACTCATACACAGTTCAATGGGTCAAGAGGAGTATGAGAACAGAACCACTACTGGAGAGTACTATGAACCAGTTCAATACAGCAAATGGATCTGTCCCCTTGAACATACTCAGGCCAGAGGATGTAGAGGGATGGATGGCTGCAGTTTGAAGCAGCCCCTCTGGAGACCTGCTCTGCGCCTCCCCTCCAAGCCCAGGCTGCCCCAAAAAGGACTGCTTGGATGCACTATGTGAGCATCATAAATCCTCAAGCTAGATGTGAGCCTCCTTTTTCATGGGGCAATCATCAGGGGTGACACCATGCCCTGCATTTGGGGAACATGAGGCATTTCACAGAAATCCCAATATCTGTCACATTGTTTTCATGCAAAGTTTCCAAAGCAAAGCTCACACAGGTCAGGAGTGCCAAGAAAGATCCTCTCAGTCCAGGTAGCTCAGATCCCTAAAATCCAGGTGGTTCCCGAGATTCTGTTTTACAAGCCATCTGACAGATGCTTACATTTCATTTCACAGACTGTCTAATTTTCATGAAATGGCCCCAAGATTTATTCAGTGAAACCAAATCCTGCTGTTTGTAAAGCCAGGAGAGGCTGAGCAGAAAAGCAGAACATTGCTGCTCTATTTGCCTCCTCTGAAAATGCCCACAGGCTGGGGGGGACATGCTCAGGATGGGTTTTCCATTCTGCTCCCAGTACACTTCCTTTGGTGCCTGCTCTGTTATTACAAATTCAATAACGAGAGTGCTCGGAAAACCCATCCCAGCTGCCAAGATCAAAATACAAAGGGGTAAAATGGAGTTGTAACAGAGATGGGCGGGGGGGGGGGGGGGGAAGAAGAAAAAAGAAAAAAAAACCACAACAGAAAACACATAACCAAAAATGAACAAAAGAATGAGAAAGAACGAAAGAACAAAAGAACGAAAGAAAGAGAGAAAGAAAGAGAGAAAGAAAGAGAGAAAGAAAGAGAACGAAAGAAAGAACGAAAGAAAGAAAGGGAAGAAAAGAAAGAAAGGGAAGGAAGGAAGGAAGGAAGGAAGGAAGGAAGGAAGGAAGGAAGGAAGGAAGGAAGGAAGGAAGGAAGGAAGGAAGGAAGGAAGGAAGGAAGGAAGGAAGGAAGGAAGGAAGGAAGGAAGGAAGGAAGAGAAGGGAAGGAAGGAAGAGAAGGGAAGGAAGGAAGGAAGAGAAGGGAAGGAAGAGAAGGGAAGGAAGAGAAGGGAAGGAAGAGAAGGAAGAGAAGGAAGGAAGGGTAAGTGGGCACTTTGTTGTGGGAAAAGCAGCAACTCCAGAGAACAGCCTCTCCCCAAAGAACACACATCACACTTCCTTGGTACCCAGACTTCTCACTTTAAAAGTGGAATTGACAAATCAATGTCATGCATAAAGATCATCAATGAAACACCCTGCCAGGTTATTTAACAGAACTGTTTTCTCATTAAAATTACTTTTAAATTATCCCTAAATTTACAGAAATATGCAGTGAATAACTATAATTTTCTGTCAGTAGTCCACCTGAAAAGGGTGCACAGTTCAAATAAAAGCCATCCTCAAGTTAACAGACCTATCTACATACAGATATCAGATTTTGGTGGTCCCAATATTCAAAAAGAGTACTTCATTAGAATATTAATTAAAATCACATTTTCTTGATTTACAGCATGCAATTTGTGAAGAAATCAAAACCAGAGTGACCTTACTTTGAAATGAGAGCTCCTTTGCTACATTCTTGATAAATATTTACTTTTTAAATGGTCATTTTAAATGTTAAAAGTGGGCTTTAACAGCTACAACAAACTCTTCCACTGCCCTGGCTGCAACAGTGCCCTAGAACAGGGAAGATAAGCAAACCCTGCAAAACCCATACTAGGATACACTAAGACACGCTGGATCTCTGTTTTGGAATTCAAGAAGTGACAATCTCCATCATCCCTAATATTTTTCTCTTGCTTTTGCACAGGTTTGTGTGATACCAACATCGTCTGTGCCCATGCAGCCAGGGCCTTGGTAATGTCTTTCCTTGTGCCAGGGTAAACGTTCATTAGGTAAGTTCAACCCATTCCTTTTCATTTACAATGTATTCTACTCGCTGTCAAGCTCCTTTTATGAGATGCTTTCAGCTTTAAACTTCCTGTAAATGCAGTGAATTTGGTTAAAATGGAAGAGGTTTAATCCCCCCTCATTATCTAACATATCGCAGCAGCTGAAGATGCCTCACATCGGAACATCTCCCATTCCTGCAGGATGCACTGTCATTAGTGAAATTATGACCTGATATCAGAGGAAGTTAATTTTCCTTGGCGTTTCACTTTTAAATCTAGCCTTCCATATGCACACTTTTCTGAAGCAGACATTGCTACTGTGACTTCATATAAACAGACAACAAATATTTCTTAAATTAATCTTCGTAAGACAGGGTTCATTAATCTGTAAAAGATTCTAGCTGTATGTTAACCCAAAGGGCATAACACTGAAATTCTGTGATGCCTTCTGACGTACAAAAGTAGCTCCAAATTTGCAGTCATTATCCAAATGAGCCTCTTGATAAGTCAAAAGCAATCAGATGCTTGGTTTGTGGGAAAAAAAACCATGCAAAAAAAATTCACTAAATCCTTATCTTTGCAGGTAACACATTTAATTGTACACCTTCATATAAACTGGCATTTGATCCAATTTTAGATATTTTTGATCAATATATATGGGGATTTAATGTCTCTAGGAAAACCTACAATGACAACTGCAGGAATTCAGCACTTCATTCAGAAACCTATGCCAAAACTACTACTTTGGCAATTAAAAGACAACATCAGGCAACTTCTCACAAAGGATACCTCTGGAGCCGTTATAAATTTCATCGGGGGGGGGGGGGGGAGCAGGGGTGGCGTTTCTTTTGTGTGGTTTAGGTTTTGTTTGGGGATTTCTTGTTTGGTTTGGGGTTTGTTTGCTTTTTTTTTAGTTTTGGTTGGTTGGTTGGTTTGTGTTTGGTTCTACTTGGTTGGTTGGTTTGTTCTAACTTGGGCAAATTGTATGTCACCCTGACACATACATGGAATTCTGGAATTTGCATAGAGATGGATTGTTGGGGCTTGGGCATATTTTTTTCAGGACTAAAACAAAAAAATGGCAGAAAACAGTCCAGAATTTACCTTAATACTTATAGAAAGTCCTATTTGTAGAGGTGCATGCTGGAGCATGTCCACAGATTAACTATGTTCACTAGCAAGTTTACACACACAAGCAAATTCCCAATTTCTATATGCAGCCATAACATTCTGGCATGCAGAGGAGTGCTCCCATTCTTCCTCTAGGTGACCTTACGAGAGTTCCTGTTTAAGCCCAGCCAGTAATTCAGAGCCATGCAGCCGCTCGCTCACTCCACCCCTCCACCAACTTCCTTCCCCCTCCTTCTGGAGGGATGGGGACGAGAACTGAAATAATGTAATTCCCACGGGTGGAGATAAGAACAGTTTAGTAACTAAGGTATAACACAAATCACTGCTGCTACCACCAGTAATAATAATGATAAGGGAAATAACAAGGGAAAAGAACACAACCATTCACTACCTGCCGACAGATACCCAGCCCAACCCAAGCAGTGATCTAACCCTTCCAGGTAACTGCACCCAGTTTCTATACTGAGCATGACGTGCTGTGGTATGGAATACCCCTTTAGCTAGTTTGGGTCAGGTGTCCTGTCTCTGCTTCCTCCCAACTTCCCCTCCTCCCTGGCAGAGCATAAGACTCAAAGTCCTTGGTCAGAGTAAACATTAGCAACAACTAAAAACATCAGTGTTATCAGCATTGTTCCCACACTGAAAGTCAAAACCACAGCCCTGCACCAGCTACTAAGAAGGAGAAAAATGACTGCTACTGCTGAACAGAGGACAGTCTCATGAAAATCTGGACCTGTATACCTAAAACTTCCCTATGTAGCAAAGTTTGGTGCATTTTTTCTTTCCATGACAGCATTGTTTTCATTAAGCAGAGTCATTTTTCCTTTTTTTTTTTTTTTTTCATTCCCATGTATGTAATATTTTCAACTTTGGAACAGCATATTTAATCCAGCAGGAATCTAAAACACTTTAGCAGGAACAAAACTCTTAAGAGATTACTGCCCAGCACACCCTGGATTAAAACTCACAGTTAGGAACTCAATTTGCATTCTCAAAGTGAAATTCATTGTTATAACTACAACCGTAGTTGACACAGTACAATATGCTATTGCTGAACTAATTTCTGCTAAAGGTCATATACTTAAAGCCTTCACTTTTTCTTGACAGTTTCCAAGAAATGAACAGCACAGTTCTGTGCTCAAACAAGCCATGCTGACCACCCCACTTACTTCAGTGTGGACTGCTATTGCCCATCATGGACCTCCTTGGCTACAAAATGTGCTTTGTGATATTTGAGAGACCCCACCATTCTCAATGCTGAGATTTCATTCTCACCAGCAGATGACCAGGGTAGAGCAGCCCTGCCCCATCTCTGGGGTAGAGCATCACCACAACTGGACTTGATCTTAAAGGTCCTTTCCAATCTAAATGATTCTCTAATCTTATGGGTAAAAAAAGAAAAGGTTGCTTGCAAAAACCAAAAATTTTGCCAGGCTTAGTAGATGTTAGGGCCCACATTTTCTCCTTTTCTCTTTGCTTATAAATTAATCCCTGTGTGATGAGTCTTCCGTGAACAGATCCCTGTATCCCATCTCTGTCTGCAAGGAGTGGGCCATCCACAGGAAGATTCCCAACATTGTCTTGTTGTAAGACATTCTACCTCTAAAGTGATTGTGTGTGCCATTTCGCTATACCAAGCCTGTTGTTCTTACACACCCTAATAAACTTTAGGAGTGTAGAGTTATTCAGCTGAACATTATGTTAGTCTTAACACTATCCTGAAGTAGGTTTGTCAGATTCATAAATTATTGTCTTATTGAACAGTGAAAGAGACAGGAACCTCCTAGTTATGATTTTACTACAAATACCTGTCTAGTGGAGAAGATGCAGGCTCAACAGAATTCAGCTTTTAAATTGCTCCTAAGAATTACCTATAATTCTTCCCCCTGCCCATTTTAATCATACTAAATATGGCCACATACCAGAGGGAAGCACATCGCCCATCCGGCGCACACAATAATTCCTGTCTATTCTGTCGGGTTTTGTGTCACACAGAAGACATAACATCTTATTGATGAGCTGTTATCAAGCTATTTTTATAGTGTCAGAACACAGGAACTCCTTTTCAAAGACTTTTCTAAGCAATTTTGTCCAAGAAAAATCTGTGAGAGAGGAAACTAGCTGTGTAACATGATCTCACAACAAATAAGTTAGTAATACACAACAGGCTAACTTGTGGAGACCTCATAGCAGCCTTCCAGTATCCGAAGGGGGCATATAGGGATGCTGGGGAGGGACTCTTCATTAGGGACTGTAGTGATAGGACAAGGGGTAATGGGTTAAAACTTAAACAGGGGAAGTTTAGATTGGATATAAGAAAGAACCTTTCCTGTTAGGGTGGTGAGGCACTGGAATGGGTTGCCCAGGGAAGTTGTGAATGCTCCATCCCTGGCAGTGTTCAAGGCCAGGTTGGACACAGCCTTGGGTGACATGGTTTAGTATGAGGTGTCCCTGCCCATGGCAGGGGGGTTGGAACTGGGACACGGTCTCCCACAGCATCCTTGCGGCTAAATTGAGGAAGTGTGGTCTGGATGATTGGGTAGTGAGGTGGACTGTGAACTGGCTGAAGGAGAGAAGCCAGAGAGTTGTAGTCTATGGGGCGGAGTCTAGTTGGAGGCCTGTATCTAGTGGAGTGCCTCAAGGGTCGGTACTGGGACCAGTATTATTTAATATATTCATCAACGATTTAGATGAGGGAATTGAGTGTACTATCAGCAAGTTTGCTGATGACACTAAGCTGGGAGGGGTGGCCGACACGCCAGAAGGCTGTGCTGCCATCCAGAGGGACCTGGACAGGCTGGAGAGCTGGGCGGGGAATAACTTGATGAAATATAACAAGGGAAAGTGTAGAGTCCTGCATCTGGGCAGGAACAACCCCAGGTTCCAGTATAGGCTGGGGAACGACCTGTTAGAGAGCAGTGTAGGGGAGAGGGACCTGGGGGTCCTGGTGGACGACAGGGTGACCATGAGCCGACACTGTGCCCTTGTGGCCAAGAAGGCCAATGGCATCCTGGGGTGTATTAGAAGGGGGGTGGTTAGTAGGTCAAGAGAGGTTCTCCTTCCCCTCTACTCTGCCCTGGTGAGACCTCATCTGGAATATTGTGTCCAGTTCTGGGCCCCTCAGTTTAAAAAGGACAGGGACCTGCTGGAGAGAGTCCAGCGCAGGGCAACTAAGATGATTAAGGGAGTGGAGCATCTCCCTTATGAGGAAAGACTGAGGGAGCTGGGTCTCTATAGTTTGGAGAAGAGGAGATTGAGGGGTGACCTTATTAGTGTATATAAATATATAAAGGGGGAGTGTCACGAGGATGGAGCCAGGCTCTTCTCAGTGGCAAACAATGAAAGGACAAGGGGTAATGGGTACAAATTGGAGCACAAGAGGTTCCACTTAAACCTGAGAAGAAACTTCTTCTCAGTGAGGGTGACGGAACACTGGAACAGGCTGCCCAGGGGGGTTGTGGAATCTCCTTCTTTGGAGACATTCAAAACCCACCTGGACACGTTCCTGTGTAACCTTACCTAGGTGTTCCTGCTCCGGCAGGGGGATTGGACTAGATGATCTTTTGAGGTCCCTTCCAATCTCTAACATACTGTGATACTGTGATCTTAAGGTCCTTTCCAACCATAACTATTCTATGATTCTATGAAAACATAACCAGACCTCACTGTTACAAGCTAGTTCATAATAGAGTTAAATTCAGGGATAGGGTGGTCACAAGAGACAGAGGACTCCCTAATGACTTCAGAAAACTCTATAATCCACCCAACTAATCCATTTTTAATTATATCAAGAAGCAGATAGGGCACCAGACTATTTTTCAGGATAGAATATTATGTATGAATAATTTTTCATGCAATTTCTACTCTGCTTTTAAGGAACATATAGAAATTATCAGTTTGAGCAAATCTATGAAGAAAAATTTTAATAATGTAGCATCATCACATAATAAGATTTAATGTTTCTGTTCTGCCCAGTGAGAAGAGCCATGACCAAACGCTGAGTGCATTGCTCCATGCAGCAGCATCAAATCACCTGGCTCAGTAAAAAACTAAAGGTGTTATTCTTCCTAGTTTCTTTCTTGAAAGTAAAAACTTATCCTGAAAAATATTTCCCACCAGAGAGAATGAGAACAGTCAAGGAAGAAATAAAAGTGTTCCTCATAGCTCTAAGCACTTCCAAGAGGTAAGAAAGGGTTTTCAGCAGAGGAGAGCACAAGTGGGCCTTGCTGCATGAGAGACTCACCAGGCCAACATGGAATAGGTGATTCCAATGCTTGTGATTGCACAGAAATATAAATAAGGAATCCTACCTTACATGAAATTAAAACAGGGAGGCAGAGGTAGTCCTCTGCCTCCAAACAAAATATTAACAGGCTAAAGGAGAGAAATGCAAATCACATCCAGAGATGTCAGTGTCCTGATAAGCCCAGCCATAAATCAGAACCACTCTCTCACTCCCTCCAGTTCCTCACCACCACCCCACTCCCAGGGGGATGGGGAGGAGAATTGAAAGAATGTAACTCCCACGGGTTGAGATAAGAGAAGTCCAGTAACTAAGGTATAACACAAATCACTGCTGCTATCACCCATAATAATAATGATAAGGGGAATAACAAGGGAAGAGAATACAACCACTCACCACCTGCCAACCAATACCCTGCTCAACCGACTAGTGAACTTGCCCTTTCAGGTAACTGCCTCCAGTTTACATACTGGGCATGACATGCTGTGGTATGGAATACCTCTTCGGTTAGTTTGGGTCAGGTGTCCTGTCTCTCCTTCTTCCTGGATTCCCCTCCTCCCTGGCAGAGCATGAGACTCAGAAAGTCCTTGGTCAGAGTAAACGTTAGCAACAACTAAAACCATCAGTGCTATCAGCGCTGTTCCCAGGCCGAAAGTCAAAACACAGCTCTGCACCAGCTACTAAGACGGAGAAAAATGACTGCTACTGCTGAACCCAGGACAGTCAGCAAGTTATCCACTAACTTTATTAGCCATTTTACATCTTGTTGCATCCTATTCATCATTCTTCGCACCTATATGTAATCTTCAAGTCTAAGCTATCTGACACAGAGAAATTGCTTTCACGCAGACCTATGAAGCAGTCCTTTCTGTTTCACAATTATGTAATAAATGTGACCAATACAAAGGCTGGAAAATAATTTCTTCAGACAAAATAAAACCAGAGAGTGGTCTGCAGTAACTGTTGACCTCCAGGTCCTTTATACTCCATGAAGCTGTAGGAAATGCTCTTCGTTTAGTCTGAACATCTCCTGGGAGATAGCTGAAGCCTGATAGAATGTTAGTGCTAGGAGTACTCAAAGAGAAAATTGACAGTGCTACGACCTCTGCAGAACCTCAGCTAAAGAAGCATCTTTGTGATCTTAACCCTGACTCCTACCATCTGTAGCAAGACCCAAGAGAAACAGCATAACTAGAGAGGAAGGAATTAGCAGAATGTTTGCCTTGAGGTGTCTTTAGATCTGAAATGTACTCTGGTCCTTGCTCTGCTAGAGTCCAAATCTGGTGATATGTGAGTGCAGGAAGTTCCAATAGCATCCAGCATTCAGTTCTTCTCCACAGCACACCAGTGGTTGCAGGCTGTGCACTGGAGTGTACCAGCTTGGTGTAACATGTTGGTATCAAGTGGACACTAAGAAACAAAATGCATTCCCAGGAGGTATTTCTGAGCCAAGCTTTGAGCGGTTTTCAGTTATAGTCAATGATGGACACTGTGGTCTGATCATAATCATCCTATTGAGCCTGAGTAGGCTCCAGAAAATACATTAAAACCAGTTGAACTTCTCATGAATTAAGAAGCTGTTCAGCTTAAGTGGCTGTCTGAGCTTCAAGTGAAAACAGTGAGATCTTAGCAGGAGCAAGAGACAAGATTTGAATTGTTGATTTTTCCACAGTATTCTTGTCCTTTCTCCTATATCTGTTAGCATTTAGTTTTCTCTTTGTGTTTGTTTTGTTTTTTGCCCTTTTTTATATCCAGTTTTCCAGCTTGCTTTGTTACTTTCATTTGTTCCTAACTTTGCCAAGTTCCTGATTAAGAGTTGATCAGTTTTGCACTGAAGTTCTCTTATGTGACTAGAAAGGAATCAAATTGATTCCTACTCCATTTCCTAAATAATTGACCCTTAAGTAAACTAAGAAGAAAACAGCATTTCCTCATGCTAGTTGGCCTATGACATTTCTAAAGAATTATTAAATTACCCCATTATTCTGTGATAGTAGTTCTTGATTTCCAGGCTGAGAAATGTGCCTATACACTTCCAGATGAGAAATGAGTGTGTTTCTTTCCTTTTGGTGAGAGGGCGTTCATTTTTTCAACTGGTATAAGTTAGTACAGCTGCATGGTCTTCAGGGAAGGGCAACCTCATGAAGATCTGTCAAAGGAACTAGTCTTGTGTTGACAAAGGCACCAAATGCTCTTTCTCTTGTTTTATTGTTCAGTTTTCCCAATGTTAGTTTGTATCTACAAGGGAAGTACTCAGGTGCTTTTTCTTCAAATTCTTCAGAGTCCTGGCATCTGCTACTACAACATCCAAATGCTTTCCTGAAATGTTCATCAGAGACCACACAAAAACCTCAGGAGTAGAAAACTGTCTAGTAACAGCTGAGATATAAAATATGATAAATACAGGACTGATGTGTTATCATTCTCATTCTGGTGTTAAAAGTGTTTTTATTTGGCATCAAAAGGAGATATTAGGGGCCAAGCAGTTTAGCAAGGATCTGTTATTGGAGTGGGCAGAGAGCAGCTGTGGAATGAACTGGAACAAAACATAGTACTGATGAGCTCTGCTGTTGTGAACTGGATGCTTGAGTAGTTTTCCAGCCAAAAGTTTATGCATATATAACCTGTGTAGTACACTAGGGAGGTGCTTTTGTGACAAAGATGGCTAAGGAGAAAACATGCAGATTCTCTAAATTTAGGATAAAGTACTAAAGACCATTAAAATCTTGTATTTGTAGAGGGTAGAAACAGGTGAGAACTAAAAAGACTCATTTCAGCCACCTGCTGTGAAAACCAAGAAACTTTATTATACAATGTAGTTACAAAAGCTAATTGAAAACAGATTAATTCTGAAAAGCTATTGCTATTTAGGTTAGGAAGATGGAATCGTCACCTGCCTGTTTGGAGTCCAAGCTTAATGCATAGACCTGGAGAATATTGAGGGCTAACTGAAACAAGCGTGTCCTTTCATTCTAAGTGTATGCCTCTTAACTGATTTGCTCTACCATGGAAAACCCTGATGGTTTATTTCCTCTGGTGTGTAGGTCACGCTAAATTGATCAGGCA